>NC_091131.1:52551740-52666740 GCF_040183065.1 Periplaneta americana | reverse complement strand
GTAGTAATCTTTTAAATATTCGCCCAATGAGAGATGATAAATTCGAGTTAAATTTAAGACTTCATACACACTTATCCAGAATTTAAAACTGAAACAACTGGTTTATGATAGCTAAAATAAGATATGAAAAATGAAGCACACAAAACTCAATTAATTTACTTTTAAAATATTTGATGAGTAGTTTTACTTGATTTACAATCTTCATGTTGTGAACTACGATTTAATTCTAAATCATTGACAATAGTTTGACCAGGACAATCACTGATTGTTAGCGATTTAAGTACATTAATTAAAATGTGGACATATACCTGAACTACAAATATATATATATATATATATATAATTTTGTTATTTAACGACGCTGTATCAACAAAAGGTTATTTAGCGTCAATGGGACTGGTGATAACGAGATGAGGCCGAGAATTCACCATAGATTACCTGAAACTTGCCTTTAGGTTTGGGAAAACCTCGGAAGAAACTCAACCAGATAATCAGCCCAAGCGGGAATCGAACCCGCGCCCGAGTGCAACTCCGGATCGACAGACAAGCGCCTTAGCGGACTGAGCTACGCCAGTGGCTTTTATATATATACACACACACACACACACACACACACACACACACACACACACACACACACACACACACACACACACACACACAAACGAAAAAATAAAATAGATATAGCCCTAATATACAGATATAAATATAAGATCAAATATAAATACAAATTAAAAAAGAAAAAAAAATTATGTTAGCTATATCATTGACTAATACGTTACTGATTTGTCTAAACGTCCGTTTGTTAGATCTGATTGTCTGACAATAAAGAAATTTCTCCTAAAATTATGAAGTGTTATTTTCGTGGTAGTATAGTAAATCCTCTTTTCACTGGAGGTCTCCTTTTATTAGTTTTCGGCGGGCACACCCTCATAGTGAGGAAGACGCGCTTTCTTCACGATGCCATCGGTGGATAGCCTGGAAAAGAGCTGTCTCGAGGGTTGGACGGATGTAATGTCTTCTGCTATATAGCCGACAATAAAAGTTGTGTAATGCAGGACGAACAGGCAGACAGACAGGACGCCAAAAAATCACTTTTTGGTATAAGAGATGATGAAAACCTGTGTTTTCTTAATATTGGACTCGGTTTTTTGTGGCCTTGCACAATTCTTCGTATAACATGAAATAAATGAAAGATGGGAAGATGGGAGAGAAAGAAACAAATAAAATAGAATAGGAAGAAGCGCCAGAATTTGTGAGGCTGTGATGTGCAACATGTGGTTCGCCGAGTCGCTTATGTCTCATTAATATGTCTAGCACGGTCATTATGAAGGCAATAAACCAGCTAAACAAGAACCGAAATGGCTGCTGTCGCAATGCATCAGGGAACCCTGACCATACCTGTGAAGCCACATTTCTGTGTTACCGTAGAGCATAACTTCTCATTTTCTTTCACTACAGTGGAATGGCGTACCTCTAGCTTGTATATAGGTAGTATAACAGGAGATTCATGCACCTATCGACGGTGACTTCTGAAAACAGCAAACAGACAACGGTGCACCAAGCTTTCGCTATTCCTATATATTTATCTTGTGAAAACACTTTTTCTCAAACCTATCTTCACTTATTATCCATTAATCATCTACGCAATTCAATCCAACCCATTCATCTATCCATCATCCATCTATCCATCCATAAAACCCATCCATCCATCCATCCAGCCATCCACCTATTCAATCTATACAACCATCCAATCTAATCTTATTTTTGAAAGAATTTTAGATAAGGGCGAAAATAACCATAGTAACTGATGCGCTAAACCCCACTAACTCCAATCTAATCAAATACAATACATCTACACATCCAATCATCCATCCGTCCGTCCGTCCATACATTCATCCATCCATCCATCCATCCATCCATCCATCCATCCATCCATCCATCCATCCATCCATCCATCCATCCATCTTTCCATCTATTCAATCTTTACACACATCCAATCTAATCTTGTTTTTGAAAGAATTTTAGATAAGGGTGCAAATAGCCATAATAGCTGACGCGCTAAACTCCACTAACTCCCATCCAATCAAATACAATACATCCATCCATCCATCCATCCATCCATTGACCTATTAAATCTATACACCCATCCAATCTAATCTCGTTTTTGAAAGAATTTTAGATAAGGGCGCAAATAGCCATAGTAGCTGACGCGCTGAACACCAATAACTCCAATCCAATCCAATCAAATACAATACATCCATCCATCCATCCATCCATCCATTGACCTATTAAATCTATACACCCATCCAATCTAATCTCGTTTTTGAAAGAATTTTAGATAAGGGCGCAAATACCCATAGTAGCTGACGGGCTAACCTCACTAACTGCAATCTAATCAAATACAATACATCTACACATCCAATCATCCATCCGTCCGTCCATCCATCCATCCATCTATCCATTCATCCCTTTATTTTTGTCTGTATGTGTATGAATTGAGAATTGTTCATGCTACTTTCTGGATATTAGGCTATGTATTTAGACCATATTGGCACTTGTCGGCTGAACACAAGTCGACAATTTCGTAGGGGCAACGTGGGGCTGGACCTCCGTCAAAGACAATATAGACATCACTATTAAATTATTTTGTTGTAATTTCTGCGTAATATGTGATAAAATTGTCATATTTATTGATATCGGTTACTCACTTCTGTGAAGACTGGTGAATTTTTGGTGCTAATTACAGCCAATGAAATGAAATTTAAGAGAGCAACGGCAGGATATACTCTCTGGGATTATGAATAAAAGAAGATATGCAGGAACGTTAATTACTATTGGTTATACACTTTATCTATATGATTATAAGCTCCAATGGAAAAATAATGTACAACACAATATGAATCCACTTCCAAAAGCTATGCTTCATTACGTTCCACATGGAAAGATATCCTTGGACCGTCCAAAGAAGAGGAAGGCTGAAAATGCAGAACTGAGACTATAAATCATTATGTGCAGACAGCATTAGATCTATCAACTTCAATACTTGCTTTATATATTTTTTTTACATCCAGTATTTTAGATTTTTATTTATTAGCAAATAATATCCCCTTAACGTATGTTATGAAAAAATTATGAAATTTATAATATAGCTACATGGGTTTAGCATGGTGACGCAGTAGCAATAAGTCTACATCCTCTATAATACTAAGAATTCCGCAATCTGGAAAATAGCAGGAATTGCAGAGGGCTCTGTAAAGACAAGAGCTAATGGGTTCACGAGACCGTCATTCTGTTGTTTTATTTCTGTGCTAGCAGCCATGAACGCTCGCTAGCTTCGCACGTGGGCGTGACACGAGGAGAAACAATGCAGGACACACTGCCAAGAATGTCTGCCTCTGACAGAGCACTCAAATTAAATGTTGGAAGCTCAATTTGAGCCGGGGAATACCGCAATGTTAATCCATAATATCGCGAGCTGCATATGTGTAGCCAACTGTTGTCACAACAATGACGGCGTTATGAGAGGCAGACTGGGATGTTCGCCCATGTGCAAGACTCGGTGATTTTCCACATTCTTTCACTTTGTGTTTCGTACCAAGTGTCTTGCGGTGCCCGGTGATGTCTCCCCATACTTCATGTCTGAATTCAGTCCTCAGTTGTATTGATTTACATGCGATAAATGTCAAACATATTCTCCACCACTACTTACGGGTATTTTATTTCTGCAGTTTTTCTGAATCAGTGACCTAAAATTGCATTCGAAGTAATATTATTGACCTCAGCTGTGGTATAAGCCTAGCGCTTCCAGGTACGAGCATAGTGAACCGTGCTGAATTTCTAGAGAGAGAAATTTATTTATTTAATCTGACAGGATTAAGGCCATAAGGCCTTAAATACACTGACAAAAATAATACAATTTAAATTAAAGCCCTATAGAAGAACAGAGTCAAACAACATTATAGAGCTCTCATTGAGCTAATACAAGAAGAAGAAGAAGAAGAAGAAGAAGAAGAAGAAGAAGAAAGATAGCAATGATGATAGTGATTATGATAATAATAATAATAATAATAATAATAATAATAATAATAATAATAATAATAATAATAATAATAAATTACATGCATCTATTAAGGGTAAAATTGACAACAGCATAATTGAATAAGGACGTGAGAATTTATCAACAATAATCTCACTAGAGGTTTTGATTTATCTAGAGAAAATCAAAACTCGAGTGGGATTTAATTGATTATTACACGATTAGAAGAAAGTAGGCCTATATAAAGATTAGAACAAATAAAGTACTCTAATACAATAACATATTAATTAACTTACTGAAATTCTATTTCACTAATGTTAGCTTCACCAAAATGTTTGAACGAAGCCGCCATTTTCAGTTGACTATCTAAGCTGTAAATAAATGACTATCGCAAAGCATGTTTTATAATACCGTAAAGAATTTGCAGTTTGAAATGTTGGCAAACAAAGAAACAAATGCTAGAGTAGTGATAAAAACGAATGCTACGGAAGCGATTAAATTTTGCGATAAGCAGCCATAATTGGTTGAAAAATGTCCTTTCGTACCATTTTATTGGTCAAAAGTAGGATGATGTAGTAAAAGTGTAATAGTCAGTATGAAATATGTGAAAACCCTTGGCTTGTGTTTGTCTTGTCTTATCTTAACTGATGATCTTGTACCATGCCGACCACATCACAACATTCCCCCTATTGTTTATTTTTGGAACATGAATGAAGAATATTGAGAATCTTGGAGTCCCAATTGCTTGTTTTTTCATTGGTTTATTTTATGACGCTTTATCAGCTGTGATAGTTATCTAGCGTCCGAGTGAAATGAAGGTGATAATCCCAGCGAAATGAGTCCAGGGTCCAGCGCCGAAAGTTACCCAACACTTGCTCTTAAAATCCGGAAAATCTCAACGAGGCAACTTGTCCTAACCAGGATTTGAACCCGAACATATTCGTTTGAAGGTCAGGCATGCAAACTGTTACTCCACAGCGGTGGGACCAATTACTTGTAAAACTGGAGAACGGTTAGAATTGATAAAGAAGAACGTCACAAAGGCGGTGACACCTACTTACTCATTATAATAAATGTTATTCGCATTTCGAAATAATTTAATATGCTTACCATGTCGCATTTATAGTTTTTCCTGAACGATTATTCGAAAGGTACACCGAATTACATCATTTAACTTGCAACCAAATAAAAAAATGAATTTTCTGTGGCTGCATTACTCACAAAATCCCATTATTCTCAAAATCGAATCAAATGACTTGAAATGCTGAACAGGGGTATAATGTACCCAATAGTTCAGTACAAATCGCTATGCACAGACATATAGCCCACAGATAAACGAACAGACAAATATAATACAGACGGTATTCTAAAAACAACTTTGGTACAGAAAATATTAAAATCCTGCTTTACCATTAACATTTATAAATCTATTTTGTAGCATCATAATGTTATACCTACGTACGAAGTAGGATGCAGGCAAATGTGACAAAATTAAGATTTAATTTTTACATTATTGTGACAGCTGCAACGGGGTTTGAACACGCGTCCGACAGGGCGCGCGGCAGACGAAACGCTGGTACGTGAGCATCTGCATGCTGAAGGGCAGAGGGGGTGTATTACGTCAACGCGACGAGGGGAGGGTGCGCGCGCAACTGCTGCGTGCGGAGTGAAGGGGGGACGGACCCTCCCGACTCTTCCAGAAGTCCGTTGAAGTGGAGATATCCAGATAATTCGAGAGAGCTATCTCTGCACACCCGTAGAAATTTCTCGCAACTATGATTTTGCTATAAAAGAAGAAACGCGAGCGAACTTGAGCAGTTTTTCAGTTTATTCAGTCAGTGAGTAAGCCAGAGCAAGCAAGCCAGTCTTGTGTACCGGAGTTCGACTCGAGTGTGCGTCCGCAACTGTGTCAGCATCCGAAGGCCTGAGTTCGAGTGCAGTGGACCGCAGTCGGAGGGACCTGAGTTCGAGTGCAGTGGACCGCAGTTGGAGGGACCTGAGTTCGAGTTCAGTGAACTGTCTCTGAAGGTCTGTGGTTCGAGATACTGTGAACTCGAGTGACTGAGCTAGAAGAACTGTGAACTGAGAACTGACAGTTCTGATTTGTAAATAGTGCTTTGTAAATATTAGTTAAGATTAACAGTTCATTGTTGTTCATAACAGTCCAAGTAAATTGTCATTGTTTGTGGAATGCAATAACGAACGCTGTGTTGCTGTGTAGAGAGCAAATCCTATTGTTGGGATAATAAAGTTACATTGTTGTTTAGTTAAAAAAAGTTACATTATTTTAATAGAAGTACGCAGTTCATTTAGGGCATTTGCTTAGGAAAATCAATTCATCTACATGAACTTCCAGTTATGGATTGCGATACTTATTGGAGTAGATCAAGTGGACAGTTTCAAGTACTAGGGGTATACTATAAGCAGTAACACGAGCTGCTGTCAAGAAGTCAAAAGGAGAATAGCAATGGCAAAGGAAGTTTTCAATAGAAAAAGGAGCGTCTTCTGCGATTCTCTGGAAAAAGAACTAAGGAAGAAACTAGTGAAATGCTTTGTGTGGAGTGTAGCATTATATGGGGGCGGAAACATGGACATTACGACGAAGTGAAGAGAAGCGAATAGAAGCATATGACATGTGGATGTGGAGAAGGATGGGACGTATGACATGTATAGACAGAATAAGATACGAAGCTGTGTTGGAAAGAGTAGATGAAAGAAGAATGATGTTGAAACTGATCAGGAACAGGAAAAGCAATTGGTTGGGTCACTGGTTGAGAAGAATCTGCCTTCTGAAGGATCCACTGGAAGGAATGGTGAACGGAAGAAGAGTTCGGGGTAGGAGAAGATATCAAATGATAGACGACATTAAAATATAGCATATGGATCATATGCAGAGACAAAGAGGAAGGCAGAAAATAGGAAAGACGGAGAATGCTGGATTTGCAGTGAAAGACCTGCCCTTGGGCAGAACACTATGAATGAATGAATGGTACTTAATGATACGTTATTGAACATTATGAGCGGTATGTTGAAGAATTGGCGGTGCCTCACATGCTAATGCTTGACCTTGTAGTTCCGGATACGTATGCCATATTGTTTTCTTTTCTTAAAATAAGTCATTACATGCGTTAGTAATATTAGTGCTATTGTTTGCAGCCGATAACAACTTAAAGTATAGGTAACACTCTTACTTTATTTATTTTACTTATTAATTCATTTATTTACATTTTCATTTATCTGTTTATGTTAATTTTTCATTTATTATTCATAATTAATCATATTTCCTTTATGTACGAAATCGCAATGAATCTCCCTGCCGAAACAATATTGTATAATCACAGCAACAATTAAGGACGAAAACGATCCCAGTGGGTTCTTTTTTAAGCACACAGAATAATTAATGTCGATGAAGTGCTTTCCATTTCATGACCTTTTACCATAACATAGATTATACTAGACCTAGGTTCAACAAAAGGAAACTTTTCAGCTGTGGCTAAACCTCACTTCTCAATTTGTCGTTCAAACCCGGGGGAAATTCTACTACATCATTCACTCCTGCTGCGTATACCCCCAGTCCTGCCTCCAAGGACCTGACATTTTCTTTGTGAGACCTGTATCGCTTTGATTGCTTAATCGGTTTCAGAGAAGGCTAAGGGCTCGACAAAATCTTGCAGTCAAACATAGGGTAAAGGTTGGTAATATTGTGATACAAATAATATTGTGATAGTTCTTTTTGAGATTTTTTTTCAATTTTACTGAACGAGAGAAGGACTGGTTTTGTGCAGAAACTTGTCCACGAACATTCCTTAATATGTTGACGCAAAAAACCGATCTTCCTCTCGCCCAGTAAAATTGTAAAAAATTCTCAAAACGAATTATCATATTATTAGTATGACAATATTACCTATCTTTACTCTATCTCTCTCGTCTCTTTTTTCGTGTGTACAATGATCGATTACTGCATTATTAACAAGCAAATGTTTACGATTGTAAGAAAAACCAACATTTTACAACGAAATATAATAGACAAAATAATTACCATAAAGTTTTAACAATTTAATAAAAATATTGGTCTTGAATAAATATTTTTCTTCTACTAATTTTTGGTTTAACAATATTTATAGCTGTCTTAGAGGCTTAAGGGATTCTCTACGAGATATTTCATTTTACTACTTTATAATTGAATTTTCAACGTTGAATTTCAACTACAAAAGTTATTCAGAGAAGATACGACGAAGATATGGTGATAACGAAGAATAATACAGAGTGAATCATATACAACCGAACCCTATAGCTGTGTTATAGATCAGAATTGGTGCCATGAATTGGTCTCGAAGTACGTATGAATTGCTAAATGCTTTGTGCTGAATACTTACATATTATAATTTCGAACGCTTGATGGTAACAGCACCGCGACAATAGCATGAAACAAAATGGGTCTACTATTTTGGATTCGGGTCTATAGAATCACTCTGTATAGATTGTATAAATGATAAAAAAATTCCTCACAGCCGTTATGTCAATTTCATCTGTAACAAGAACATTTAACTGGAAATGAACTATGGTTTCTCTTGTTGAGAAATCGTGTCTTAATTGAGCTATAACTGCGCTGACAAGAAAAGGAGAGAAAAGTCAAATATCAAAAAGAAAGAGACTTAAAGAAAGAAAGAAAATGCAAAGTAAAAAGAAAGAAAAGAAAGTATGAAATTGATCAAGTAAAAAAATGAAACAATGAGGAAGGTTATAGAAGAGCAAGAAAGAAAAAAAAAGAAAGACTGAAAGAAAAGAGAAAGAAAGTTTTTAAGAAAAAGAAAAAAGTAACGAAAAAAAGAGCCAGAGAAAAAAAGAGATAAAAGAATCAAGTATAAAGAGAAAAGCTGAATTAAACATGAAAAGAAACAAACGAGATAGACAGACAGACAGACTGCTGTAGTAGTAGTTTCAATACTACTAATAGTATTGGAAATAATTGTAGTTGTACTGTTAGCAAGGATGACGATAGTAATTGTAGAAGTAGCAGTAGTAATAGTAGTATTAGTAGTAGTAGTAGTATTACTAGTTTATTATTAGTAGTAGTATTAGTATTAATATTAGTAATAGTAATAGTAGTATTAGTATTAGTAGTAGTATTAGTAGTGGTACTAGTAGTACTATTAGTATTAGTAGTAGTAGTATTGGTAGTAGTAGTATTAGTAGTATTGGTAGTAGTAATAGTAGTAGTAGTAGTAGTGGTAGTAGTAGTAGTAGTAGTAGTAGTAATAGTAGTATTGGTAGTAGTAGTAGTAGTCGGTAATTGAGCTGTGGATGTTTTAGAGATTTTTCAAACTTCTTCTCTAAACTATGAAATGTATTTCTTTTTCATTTGGAATTTCTGGCCAAATTTACAAAAAAAAAAAAAAAAATACTAGAACTAAAATCTGTGCTGCAGAATACGGAATTTCAAATTTTTACCTTATGTATTTACTAAAAAGCAGAGATTGTTAAGAGACAATACGAATATTGCACAATGAATTGAATGGAACAATTACAAAATGATGACACGGGAAACAGAAATATTAAAAAAATTGCCAATTAGACGTTTTAGTTATTAAAAATAATTCTTCACAGTCTTCAGATAATCGAATTCTCGTCTCATTCTTGGGACATCCTCCCTGCACACAAAAGATATTGACAATTACAGATTTGAAAATGTTCAGGTGTGAAATGATAGACGAAAGAGATGAATCCTTGTTAAAAAAAAAGTGTTAAGGATTCAGATCTGCGCGTCGGCCTGGGTAGCGTAGTCGGTGTAGTGCTGCCTTCTGTGCTCGAGGTTGCAAGTTGGATCCCGGCCCAGATCAATGGCATTTAAGTGTGTTTAAATGCGGCAGGCTCATGTCAGTAAATTTAGTGGCATGTAAAAGAACTCCTGTGGGAGAAAATTCCGGCACACCGGCGACGCTGATATAACCTCTGCAGTTGCGAGCGTCGTTAAATAAACCATAATAATTTTTTTTTTCAGATCTGCGAAATATAAACAGATTAATATGGCAAGGGGTTCATTGGAACCTAGCCCCTAAGAACGCCCCATCTCTGTTCTGCTTTTCCTCGAAGACGAACATTAAATGTAATAATATCGGAACATGGAACAGACTTGCGGGCCATATGGCTCTGCTTCCCAGTTTAATCCAAACTTATGTGTTAAATAGCTTTGGGACATGAAGGGCCATCCGTTACGAGTTTTATAGGCAAAGGCAGAACGTATAATGAATACAAATCGCATTCTTGTGGTTGCGTTTACGGGTACAAATTTAGGAGCCCTCGTTTGACTTCTTGCGGGAAGATAAAAATGTACCATCTTTCCTTAGGAAATGGAACTGGAGCCTTTGTTTGGAGCGGCTATCTTTTGTCGTACCTACCACATCGCCAAAAGTCTCATCACTTTCACGTTTTTTGTCTTAGTAAGATTTGTTGCAATATGAATAAATACGTAGAGTAGAAATAAGTTTAATAACTTTTAAGACCAAAATAATAATAATAATAATAATAATAATAATAATAATAATAATAATAATAATAATAATAATAATAATAATAATCCTCTGATCGAGATTCTGTCTGATATGTATATCTATTATCAGACAGTACATCTCACTTGACGATATGTGTCAGAGGAAGAACAATTATTTGTATGCATCTGAAGTCTTACTAGTGTAATATGTAGCTAGTCGGTAATGGAGGGGGAAAGGAACTGGCCACCCTACCCTATCCCATTATCTTCTGGCCTAGTTGCCTCATAAGTGGTGCCTTCTTGGTATCACTTGTGAGGTTCAGACCTGTCTTCGGATATTACTCGAAAACTATAGCAATTGCTGATTTATTTTTTCTGCAACGTATTCTAGAATAATTTGTGCATAAAAGAAAAATATTTTGAAAGTTGATTTTTTTTTAAGTCTTAAGCTTTACCTACTCCCTTGGCATAATGCCCAGAATACGCGTTACGGAATGCGTTACTGGTTCCAGTGCTCATGAGGAAAGAGATTGTCTCAAGAAATTTTGGCCAGTGTATGAAACGGATGCCCACTCCGTACAATTCGTCCCCGAAAATCCGTCTCACAACTAACGCTGTCCCAAAACAAATTCGTTCCCGGACAATTCGGTCCCATAAAAATTTCGTGCCCGGAATATTCGGTAACTTCATAAATTCTATTCGGTCCAGGCTTCATATTTGGACCAGATATATATTAATAACAATGTCTTTGAAGAAGCAAGGTTGAATGTTGTAGATAAACAAGTCAGTTTAGATATTAAGGGGGAAGTTTAAAATCAATGTTCATTGAATTTTTCACCCTCTCCCCCATCCCTACCCTTCGCTTTCCTCAGCCACCTTCAGGAGGAAGTCGCGAAAATCGACTTTAAAATTGACCCACCAAAAAAAAAAAAAGTACATGTTCAAGGAAGCACGCATAGGCAGGATAGTTGAACAATATCTCACTTATAAAGAGGACGACGACGTGTTGTCCTATCTGCGGGCCACTGGACACAAAATCGCCGGCAACCTTTGAGTAATCAAATAATTAGCAACAAAGTGAAATTATGTAAAACAATTTAAAAATATGTAATTGAGAACAAATAACCCTTGCTACGCATTATCTTTGGAACCAACTGAAACCAAAAGATTTGGGAATCAATTTAAACTTGGAACAAAAGTTTTGGAAACCAATTTCATCTAGGACTAAACATTTTGGGAACCAGTTTTCTGGATCCAATTGTCCGGGGACGTAAAGTCCTAAACCCCCCACTCACTATTGTGAGGAATTTTCGGAGTTACGAAATCTGGTTTCGAAAATGTTCCCCCATACGTTAGACGATTGTTCACCTCTGCTAAGGCATGTGGACGTGAGACTATACCTGGTAAGGTTTATTTTGTCTCAGTAGCAATAAAACCAAGTCCCTTCACATGAGGGTGGATATTATTGGATGGTTGTAAATTTTCAGGATTCCTTTCAAAACCATGTTATTGTACAGGCTACCGGAACTCAGTTTCTTGAAAGACAAGCTCAGTGACGGAACTACACAGTACGAAGAGAGATATTTTGTAATTTTATTTTGCGCTACAGAATGTATCAACTGGTCCCTTCCGCCACTGGATGGATGGACGGCAAAGCTCCACTCCCCCATTGCCATAACAATACAGACGAAGTAAGACATAGCTCCTTTCTCTCTCTTTTCACAGTGAGACAAGATACATCACACAGACTTTAGCAGTCGGCTAGTCGGCCATGATCCTCCGTGGGCTGTCACGCCACGGAAAGAAATAACTCTGTTCCTGAATGATAGGATCCCAGACAAAATTTCCTGCCATTTATCGCCAATGTAAGAATTACATTCAGAATGCAACACATTAGGATTCAACTAAGGAAGCGTAGGTTTCTTCGCACTCCTCACATGCAATGAATTCAAGAATAATACAATAAACCACATGCACAGTTTATTGATATTGCAGTATAAACCTCCTATTCAAAGTAGACACGTGCAGAAAATCGAAACAGAGTATAATATCACGCTGGCGTATTTAGTATGCTCAGTAAGGATGAGGGTAGTGCTTTGCATATTTGTACATCATGTAGCTAAAGGGAAAATAATTAATTAATTCCCTCAAGGGAGACGTATTATTCACATTTTCATTCAATTTTGCTTCGCAGAGAGAGTTCGTGATTTAATTATAACTGTTCATTAAAGCCACTCACACAATGCAACAAAGAGAATAAAGAAACTATAAGCAGAAAAAGAAAAGAAAGGAAATAAGCCAAAGAAAAGGAAGTTGATACGTTAACCTCAAAACGATTCACCACATTACCAAAAAACAAAATGGCAACAGACGACATTTGTACATATAACTAGAAGAGTATTTCATGACTATTATACTCGTAGTTCAATGTCCGTAAGAAAATATAGAAATACAAAAGCTTTATACACATTATTTACAAAATATGATTTAGTGATAGGAAGCTATTGAGTGTATTGTAAGAAGAAACTCTGTGCAACCCACCAACCGCAGATTTCACATTAATTTAAATAGGCGAGTTTTCAAAAACGATAATCTTTATTCGGACATCTTTTATCGGATATCCAGCATAGATAGGTTGGGATTTTTGACACATATATCTGTTTTTTTTTCTAATGCCACTCAAGTTGCTGCTTGTTCTTTTAAAATTTTCAGATGCGTGTTAACATCGACCTATCTACAGCACAACATAGAAGTTGTTACCAACGCTTATTTTCTGGCGGAACGCGCTGGAACGGCGTTTCGGCACCTTTTTGTTGCATTTTTCATCATGGGACCAAAATATATGCGAATAATTGTGTTTTTAACATGATTTTTCTTTGAATTCCTCTTAGACCTCGAAAGTGTTAGTTGGACGAAAAGGAGGTTAAAAACGACAAAATTTCCGTGCAGTGAACAGTAGTCATCTCCCCGTCCGCTACATAATATTCTACACAGAGTTCACTACCTTTTTCTTCAGAAGAAATGTACTAGTTATTATTACTATTAATACAATCAAATAAGTGTGTCGCGATATCGTGGACGTTCAGTAAAGTGTGTCGTCAGTCAAAAGAGGTTGGGAACCTCTGCCTTAGACCACAACGCCACGGCGCGGGTCTCTGTTTATATTGTAACTTGTTATAAATGGCCTATTATTGATATTTATTAAATTATACGTTTCTGGATTTATCTCAGAAACGGATGGACCGAATTATTTTTGTTTTTGGTGGACGGATGAGATTTATATTCCTCTTTAAAATGATGATTCTGAAAATAGGACTGCAATTTGAAATTCAAAAGTGGAGGTGAGTGGGGGTGAAAGGGTGGAACAGAAAATTCAACCAGTAATGGTTTTGAATTTCCTCATCGGAAACTAAATCGACGTCTTTTCCCTCAAAATTGTGTCCACTGCATATTTAAAATTATTATTCAGAGTGGGAAGTTTTGAAATGAACACCCGGTATAATTGTTATTTCTTGGTACAATGCCTAGTGACGTCACAATATTATAGAGCTATGAGCATGGCGTGGTTTAATTTCACTGCCTCTGGTAACTCCTGAGCCTTCCCTCCCTAAGGAAGACAATTAGAGGCGTGATAATCACTGCCATAACAACTGCGGAAATTAATTAGTTATTTACGTCATACAGAATGGAAGACTCACCCGACCAATTCAACTCGTGTAGCATAGGAGTAATTCTGATGGTGCAAGTATCGTGACTTCTTGTAGGCATCTGAGTTAAAAATTTACACCATTACACGATTATTTGTCATTTTTGTATAGTTGTTTTTAAATATAAAATTTAATATTCATAAAGTTTTTTTGGGTATTAATATAAGACATTTATTAATATATTTTACATGCTAAAAAATTCTGTAGATCTAAACGAGTTTTCCTTTAACCTGATAATTACAGACTAGCAGTGATGCTTAAGATGTCTCTGTCAACCATTTCTTCAATAGGCCTATAAACCGTAACAATGATATGTAGGTTAATAACTTTCACTGCATATTGATGGAGTGCAATAGTACGAGTACAAAGAAATGAAAATAATGTACACGGCACAAAATAACAGACTTGCATCACTGCATGCTCTACATCTAAACTACAAGTTAATTTTTTAAGCCAATTCTCGTATGTCTATTTAAACTCTGTAGATGTTTATATTTCGGGACATACTTTTAGATAATAATTCTCTTCTCTGATGCAATTATTTTGGAGACATACAGACAATTGTGTTTAATTTGTCACTTCACTTTACATAAAAAGATTCACGAATATAATTGTTACAGCCTACACTGAATAGATCGCAATGTTAAGCTATTTTTTTCAAGTAAATATTATTTGTTGTTTTACAACTTAATAATAATAATAATAATAATAATAATAATAATAATAATAATGATAATAATAATAGTAATAATAATAGTAATAATAATAATAATAATAATGTTATATTAATAGTAGATTATTTTGGTAACACGTTTAATATTTAAGAAGAATGTTCAAATGTGCACATGAAGTGTAATACAAATTTTTCCTGTTAAGAGGAGATAAGATGTATTCATATAGAAATCCCTCTTCATTAGTTCTTTAGAACTGAGATATTAAATTTCACCCCACTTTCTATACCGGTAATTTATGATTTTGTGTGGAATTAAAGAGACACAAGAATTATGTCGTGTAAATGCTAAAAAATCTCATTATATCTCGCAAAAAAGCAAAGCATATGCAACGTAAATTTTCCACATTATAATTCTTGTATAGAATCCTTAATGAATACGGTAAGAAGGTTATGTTGCTCGTAATATCATCGTATAAAACCATTAGAGAAGCATTGCCATCTGATGATATTCTCTTTAAGGTTGCTAGGAAACTAATTTAACATTTTGTTAAAAGAAGAAGAGCGACTCCGGTCTTGTACAATAACTCACCTGAGTGAATCTTGATAATCCCGTTTATGAATGAGTGGAAGAGCTCAATTCCCGGGATGAATATCTAGATTTAGTATTTATGTAATTTTATTGGTGTATTTGTGAACATTAGGCTACATAATTTGCAACGTTCTCTTTTACAAATGAATTTTATAATCTGACATGAGTTTAAACAGATTCGACACAGGAAATGAAGCATCATTTTCTACGAACCTGTAAAAAGACAGCATTTCCAACGAGAAAACTGGCACTGGAAGCAAGGTTTCAAGATTTCCTGCATTTATTTTCCACACTCACTTTCCGCACGCTTCCTAATAAATGCATCTATGCAAAAACATTTTCTTCTTAATTAACACTTTAATAATAATAATAATAATAATAATAATAATAATAATAATAATAATAATAATAATAATAATAATAATAATACTACTTACTTACTTACTGGCTTTTAAGGAACCCGGAGGTTCATTGCCGCCCTCACATAAGTCCGCCATTGGTCCCTATCCTGAGCAAGATTAATCCATTCTCTATCATCATATCTCACCTCCCTCAAATCCATTTTAATATTACGTCTCGGCCTCCCTAAAGGTCTTTTTCCCTCCGGCCTCCCAACTAACACTCTATATGCATTTCTGGATTCGCCCATATGTGCTACATGCCCTGCCCATCTCAAACGTCTGGATTTAATGTTCCTAATTATGTCAGGTGAAGAATACAATGCGTGCAGTTCTGTGTTGTGTAACTTTCTCCATTCTCCTGCAACGTCATCCCTCTTAGCCCCAAATATTTTCCTAAGCACCTTATTCTCAAACACCCTTAACCTATGTTCCTCTCTCAAAGTGAGAGTCCAAGTTTCACAACCATAAAGAACAACCGGTAATATAACTGTTTTATAAATTCTAGCTTTCAGATTTTTTGACAGCAGACTGGATGATAAAAGCTTCTCAACCGAATAATAACAGGCATTTCCCATATTTATTCTGTGTTTAATTTCCTCCCGAGTATCATTTATGTTTGTTACTGTTGCTCCAAGATATTTGAACTTCTCCACCTCTTCAAAAGATAAATTTCCAATTTTTATATTTCCATTTCGTACAATATTCTGATCACGAGACATAATCATATACTTTGTCTTTTCGGGATTTACTTCCAAACCTATCTCTTTACTTGATTCCAGTAAAATTCCCGTATTTTCCCTAATCGTTTGTGTATTTTCTCCTAACATATTCACGTCATCCGCATAGATAAGCAGCTGATGTAACCCATTCAATTCCAAACCCTCTCTGTTATCCTGAACTTTCCTAATGCCATACTCTAGAGCAAAGTTAAAAAGTAAAGGTGATAGTGCATCTCCTTGCTTTAGCCCACAGTGAATTGGAAAAGCATCTGACAGAAACTGACCTATACGATCTCTGCTGTAAGTTTCAAGAGACACATTTTAATTAATCGAACTAGTTTCTTGGGAATACCAAATTCAATAAGAATATCATATAAAACTTCTCTCTTAACCGAGTCATATGCCTTTTTGAAATCTATGAATAACTAAATAATAATAATAATAATAATAATAATAATAATAATAATAATAATAATAATAATAATTGACTGAAGCATTCTACAATGATTTACAAATTGTCATTAGTGGTTAATATTAATATACATAGTAAATTCGTTGGTTTCGTTTTCATCACCAGAATCCATTATTTTTTACCCAAATTATCAGCCGACTAAAAATTTACTATTACTAGATTTATTATAATTAGTTTTGCTGGAGTTATTTTCATTCAGCATTGTCAGGACTTGAGAACCCATCTGGCATTTCTCATCCTAGATAATTTGAAATGCATTATTATTATTATTATTATTATTATTATTATTATTGTGAAGTGGTAGGAAATCAGTTGAGGGTAGTTTCCCGTTGCGAGAAATTTGCATGCTGATGGTATGTTTTCCGTGCTGTCAAACAGCACCCGCAAACTGCTCGCAATGTTGCCTGTAACAGCCACCCACACCGAATACGAGTGGGGGTTGGAGGGAGAGGATGGGACATTCATCACTGAGTGAGTGTGGTTTCGCGTCACGCAGTTCGACTGTCTCTTGCATAATTAGGTTCAGCAGGCCGTGGCCAGGGCTTTAGGTTTGCCAGAGAACTCTCATAACTAGCAGCGAATTCCTTCACTTGTTCTCTCCGATCCTTGTGTCCATGGACACACATTGCACGTCATGTATGGTCATTACAAAGCGATTACCGCGCTCCAGGAGACCGTGACCACGCACTGCTCATCTTGTCCTATGAGCTGAATTAGTTTCTTTGTTTAGCTATGTTTCCAACCAACATAAAGAACTTCGATAACCTAAGATTTTAAAATTGCCTTTTTGAACGAAAAGTTACATTTGTTCGGATCAAATTTCTGCACATTTAAAGCATAAAACTAATTTTTTTTCAATCATTTATTATGATAATACACTGCTCTCTCAAATTAACTGAGCATATTTGGAATTAAATCAAAGTATTTCCCAAACAACACTATGAAATTTCATATAAAATAATTTTTATCTCGTAAAGGAAGCAAAAACGAGCAAAATTGTATGAAACTTTTTTGATTGAAATATTTGAAAAAAAAAACCCTCTGAAATTAATGACATTACTTACGGGTCACCTTGTATGTTTATATGCCCAATCAAATCCACACAAAATCGTCAATCGAAACATAATTTGTCGTGCTTGCTGTCCTAATGGTTACCAATACTGCCATTATAATCGAAATTTGCGGGTTAAAATCCGATCGACGGCTTTGATTATTTTAGGAGCAGTAAAAGAGCTTGATGTTACTTCATCTGGAAGTATAATAAAGTTGAGTTTTCGTAGACTATTACAACAACTGTCCAGTGTGCCAAGCGACGATATAAAACAAAAGACGCGAAAACGAATGAGCTATAGCTGCAATGCTTGGAAAAAGTGGCATAAGTCAGTTTCCACAAAAAGTTTTTATTAACTTATTGACAAATTACGGAACATGTGCTCGCTTAGCAAAAGAGACATAAGTATTTCTCCCATTAGACTAATTCATACAGAATAAAATCAAATCGACATAAACCAGTGTGAAGATAGTTTTTTCCTTCTTCTGTAAAATTAATATTTTTGACTTGTGCCACTTTTCCCGAGCACCACAGATATAAAAAATTGAATAATCTTTTAAATTTAAGTATCATAATCTAGAGGGTGAAACCTAAAATGCAATTACCACTGGTTTTAAACTTCCCTCTCAATATCTAAATTGGTGTGTTTTTTGTTTAAATTAAATTGAGTAAATAGTTATTTAGACTGGCAAGTTTTTATATGGAAGCCCTGTATATTTACTTCTAGTTAAAGAATCCTGTTCCTAATTGAGAGGGTTGCTGGACAATTTTACTGGCCAGTCGTTTCTTTACTCAATAATTTATCTTGCGGCCATCTTTGCGGACCAACGTAAGCAGAAACGATAAAGCGATAGGCTGCAGTGCGCTCGGACTCTCGAAAAAATTTCTAGGAATGTACAGCTGTCAAAAAAAAAAAGTGGCCACACTCGTGAACAGCGAATATTTTCAAAGTCCACTTCGGGTCGCGGCGATGTTACACGATGCATGTGCTTGTACAAGCAGTTCCGGAACTATGAAAGTGTTCCATATCTGCGCCTCGTAGACCGGCGGTAGAGTGCTTGTTTAATGATTCAAAGGTCGTGGGTTCGGGCCTTCTTCAAGTTTTCATTTTATTTTTTAATCGTTCTTTAGCGATGTAAATGATATTCAAATTATCATTTATATCCAGTTATCGTTCTTTATGGATATCACGTTATTTATATTTTGTTATCGTTCTTTAGAGATATGAATAAAATTCAGGTCATCATTTGTATTCTGTTATCGTATTATAACGATATGAATAATAATTATTATTGTATCTCCAATGGGAGTTAGCCCTATTTTACATATGTATGTTAGGGCTATAGTTTTATACACAAAAAAAGATAAGCATAAAGAGAAATGGAAAAGAAAATTAAATTAGCTTACGCGATGTAAACAAAACATAAACAATCCGTAAATTAGGCATTGCGATTGCAAAACAAATATCAGTTATCAATTTGAAACATACAAAAACATTAACAACACATATACGTAACACTTCTATAACACAAATATGCAGCTTTCTGTACCATACATCATAAATTAATACACAATAGTCACACAAATACAATCAAACTATAATTACGATATTGCGACGACATCAAGCATCCCATAACTGACTCACATACATAACAAATCAAGCATCCGTTACAACACATACACTTCAACATAGTAACCACACTTTTAAAAGTTACAAATTTGGCTCCAAGAAGAATAAATAGGACACTGTTACTAATTACTATTCTTCTACAATTTCTTAAATACATCTGTAATAAATCTGTGAAATTCCGATATGAATAATATTCACGTTTTTTATATTGTTATCGTTCTTTAGCGATTTAAATAATATTCAAGTTATCATTTATATTCTGTTTTCCTTCATTAGCATTATAAAACAATATTCAAGTTATTTATATTGTTATTGTTCTTTCGCAATATATTAATTAAACAAACCGATATTTATCATTTATATTCTGTTATCGTTCTTTAGTGATACTGTATAAATAATATTCAAGTTATTTATATTGTAATCGTCCTTTAGCGATATAAATAACATAAATTTAATATTAGGTTTGGAAAAATCCAGTTGCATAATACTGGTATTAGTTTTTCTTTTTGTATTATTACATTATAATATCTTGAACCACAATAAAATGAAAAGGAGTAACAAGGAATTGAACCTGAGACGTTGACATCTAAATTCCGACGTTCGTCCGCTGAGCTACGAGAGCAAAAGTGTGGAAACATTTTCGGAAAAATTGGCCCAATCACACTCTAAGATTTTCTGATGATTCGTAGAAGCTAGTCCAGGATGCGGGGGGCAAAGACTAATTGAGATTTCCCGGTCTCTGACCGGGTCAAACATCCTGATAGAATTAATATTTAGCCCTTGCCGTGACTTTCGGTGAAGTCCGGAGGGCCCAATTAGTAAAATCCACTCTCCTCATCTCCACGCTTGGGCCCCCTGGAATTTAATGAGATGCGAAAGAGATAGTGGTGTGCGGAAAGCAACGGGATGTTACCGCATTTAGGCCTATCCTTCCCAAGAAAACTGCAAACATGAACAAAGGAAGCTTTTAATAGAAGAAGAAGGATCTTCTGCGGACCTCTGGAAAAAGAACTAAGGAAGAGACTAGTGAAGTGCTTTGTGTGGAGTGTGGCATTGTATGGGGAAAGAACATGGACATTACGACGAAATGAAGAGAAACGAATTGAAGCATTTGAAATGTGGATGTGGAGAAGAACGGTGCGTGTAAAGTGGACAGACAGAATAAGAAATAAAATTGTGTTTGAAAAAGTGAGTGAAGAAAGAATGATGCTGAAACTGATTAGAAAGAGAAAAAGGAATTGGTTGGGTCTCTGGTTGAAAAGAATAATAGACGACATTAGGATACGTGGATCATATGCGGAGACTAAGAGGAAGGCAGAAAATAGGAAAGATTGGAGATTGCTGGGTTTGCAATGAAAGACCTGCCCATGGACAGAACATTTATGTGTGTATGTTTAGAATGCCTGGAATATCGTGTCTAAGAACAGTCGCTATTTGCAAAGACTAGTCAATTCCATGCCCACTCGACTGCAAGATGATCGAGATAAGAGGAAGATAGACTAAATATTGAATTGTGGCTTTTTGTTTTGTTTTTTTGAACGCTTAATTGTTTGAATGTTTTAAGGCCGACGCCAGTAAATTTATTATGTTTATGCCACGAAAGATATTTTATTGAGAATAAAATCTTTTTTCTTTCCATTTGCAGCCACAATATCATAATGATAAGATAAAGTCATGGCATAATATATTAATGAACCTGATGTTAATTACTAAAATAATCATAAAAGAGAAAGGAGCCATTATGTCTAGTTTGTCTCTCTCAAAAACAGAACAAAAAAGGACATAAAAAGCACGAGGTTGTAGTCGAACGCAGGACCTCATGAATAAGAGGCCTGAACGCTACCATTATGCTATCGAATAACACACAGTATACTTCAATTATAACTGTAGATATCAGGCAACGTGGTCCAACAACATGTAACATCGCCTATTCCGAATTGTAGCGAAGATACCCGAAGGAAACTTTGTTTCAGGAGAGCGGCCACTTTTTCTTTTGACAGCTGTACATTAAGCACATTTTCCAGATTGTCATGTGGACTTATGCTTTGCGTATAAATTCGGATTATTATAATAATATTACTTCGTAAATAAGTTGAGGAATTTTATGTCTTCATGGAGACAGTTATACAGACACAAACAACCAAAAAAAAAAAAAAAACGAAAACAAAATATAGATTTTGTAAGTGTATAAAAGACAGGAAGTCCGTCCAGATATCGGAAAGTTGGTTGTCATGGAGAGGGGCTCGGCCCAGGAACATCATCGCATCGCGTTTTGGCAGCCACACGTGTGCCCGGATACTTGACCCTCAGGAGCGTTGCCCTGCAATGACCGAGTTTGAGAACGCGCAACACTAGAGAGTCTGCTTTCGCACCTCGCCAATTGCCCATCATAACCTCGTGGACTGTAGCGGTCCCGTGTTTGAACCCTGACATCTCATAGTATAAAATTTGTATTTGACGGAACAATATGGAGCAGGTATCCAACTGAATAATTTCGAGGGAAAAATTGTTCCGGGGCCGGTTATCGAACCCGGGACCTTTGGTTTACCGTACCAACGCTCTACCAACTGAGCTACCCGGGAATTCTACCCGACACCGATCCAATTCCTCCCTCTATATCCACATACAGTACCTCAAAGTGGGCTGAAAACCGTCAAGCAACCAACTTCGAGTGCACACTAACTCCGTGTGACTTACATTGTGGTTTTCTGTTAACGAACAGTGACTTTACAGGGAGTTATACTTGAAATCTTGATTTGCATAATATACGTCACTGTTCGTTAACAGAAAACCACAATGTAAGTCACACGGAGTTAGTGTGCACTCGAAGTTGGTTGCTTGACGGTTGTCAGCCCACTTTGAGGTATGTGGATATAGAGGGAGGAATTGGATCGGTATCGGGTAGAGTTCCCGGGTAGCTCAGTTGGTAGAGCGTTGGTACGGTGAACCAAAGGTCCCGGGTTCGATACCCGGCCCCGGAACAATTTTTCCCTCGAAATTATTCAAATAAACTTTACAGGGAGTTATACCTGAAATCTTGATTTGCAGGTATCCAACTATTTCAAGAGTCTCTGGAAATTTTTGTTAGAGAAACTCATTCCTGAAGTTATGTCGTTTATTTTTGAGACACCCAGTATTAAAAATACAGTTAACTGACCTGTTGATAGAGGAACATAAACCGGAACTCACCTGAAACAAAGAAACAAATAAAATAAGTGAAAATCGCTAATATATAACAAGAGAATATAATTATAATGGTGATGACGTCAGTGAGGTTAATAATGATTCCAGTTATTTTTTTATTTACTCAATCTTCCTCAACTTGGTGAGGTTGCCAAAGACAAAGAATGTTAAACAGTAACATTTAAGATGACATTAAAAATGTCTTACAAGAAATTTGTTTACAATAAAATAAAATTTACAGTAGATAATATTTCACATAATGGAAATTTGCAGTAAAATAAAAAATACAGATCAAAATAGAATGAGAAAATTTAATTTGAATTGAAATACAAGTGTCGCTGTAAAATCTGTAGAGAATCCTTTAAGGCTACCATAGAAATTTCCTTAATTGTAGTTGTTGGGACTCCAAATTTATGACAGAATGACACGAATTGTTTTGTTATGGTCCCTCTAGCGCCCACCATTAATCCGATCACTTCTATATTCCTGAGTTTATATGATGTTTTGTAATAATGGATAGTTGGTTCATAAATTCTGCTTTCCTTTGGATTCTTGGATTGATTCTGATCCGTCTCGAATCTAATGGTCGAGTTCAGAATATAACCTTTTGTCTCTCCAGGTTTAGATGTTATAATATCAATACGCCGATCACTTGCGGTATCAGCTATTCCATGGACTTCTTCATAGGTAGTGTAACCATTGAACTTAGGGCATGTTGCGATTACAGACCCCATCTTGTGATGTCTGCTGTTACGAAGAGTTTCGCCAATGGGCATGAACCCAAGACATGAGCCAAAGTTTCAACCTCACTGTGGCATCGCCTACACTGGTTATTGTCTTGAGTTCTGCCTGGAACAGCTCGTACAGGAGCAACATTACCGGTCATCTTCAGCGCATCTCTCCACTCGGAGCTAGAAAGGCCTGTATGATGTCTGACCCAGCTGTTTGCGGGAGTGAAGTCTTGATATAAGCTGACCTCTTTACCTTTCTTTGGCAGTTGACACCATTTATTAAATTCTTCAAGGCGCAAAATTTTCCTCATTTAACGTCAGTTTTATTTAAAGGAATTATAGAGAAATGATGACATCACGTGGCGGTTACAATTGAGTAACAAAATAAGAACTGTAAGGGGAAGCTGGAGTTCCTTGAGAGAATCTACCCGACAATAGCTTTCTTCATAACAAGTTTCATGGCAGGTACTTGGATTCGAATACAGATATTTTCGTTAGAGAGCCGTTTGGTCCATTTGAATACAGAAGCGAAGATGAAAGTTATGAAACAAAAGGTATCAATTCTTTAAGATTGTTTGAACCAAAATGTAACACTGCTACATTATTTAATGTTAGTAGTAATTTAGACCCAATAATATATAACTAATTTATATTTAAATATCCTAATCTTGTCAATTCTAATAGTTCTACACCTTTTCCAGTTGTATTTAAGAAAATAACAATTTAATTTCAGATATCATTTTTATTTCAGATTAGTAAATTTAATTTCAAATTAGTCAATTGTATTTCAGATGGTATCAAATGTATTTCAGATTTGTCAATTGTAGTTCAGATGGTATCAAATGTATTTCAGATTTTGTATCTTCAATTTTTTGTTTTATTTTTATTCTTATAAGTATATTCGGTTTCATATAAGGATTTTTGAAAAGGTGCTGTACTGTACTGTACTTCTTATTGCAGTAATAAATTCCAAAGTTATTTATCGAATTATTACATACATACCAACAATATAAATTGACGAATGTATTACTGTACATAGTCAATTTAATTTCAGAAAATAAGCAATACATTTAAGATTACATACAGATAGTCACTTTTATTTCACAAAATGACAAATGTAGGCCTACTTGAGGTTTTAACATATATTAAAAAAAATGGAAAATGGATTTAAAAAATCCTCAATTTTATTGCATTTTAGCGTCCGACAGACATATTCTCCATAGCTATAAAGTTACAGCATGATGAATTGTACTGTGTTGTGCTGCACGAGCACAATCACCACCAACTTCTGAAATACAAAATATGATAGTTTCTGAAATACAATTGATGTTTTCTGAAATGCGGTTGATATTATCTGAAATTAAATTGACTAATCTGAAATAGAAATGATAATCTTACTATCTGAAATTAAATTGACGAATCTGAAATAGAAATGATAATCTTACTATCTGAAATTAAATTGACTAATCTGAAATAGAAATGATAATCTTACTATCTGAAATTAAATTGACGAATCTGAAATAGAAATGATAATCTTACTATCTGAAATTAAATTGACTAATCTGAAATAGAAATGATAATCTTACTATCTGAAATTAAATTGACTAATCTGAAATAGAAATGATAATCTTACTATCTGAAATTAAATTGACGAATCTGAAATACAATCGATGTTTTCTGAAATACAATTGATATTATCTGAAATTGAATTGACTAATCTGAAATACAATGGATAATTTTTAAAATTAAATTGTTATTTTCTGAAATACAAGTGGAAAAGGTGTAGTATTAAATTTAAAAATTATGTATAGATTTTAATAAATAATGAAAAATTGTAAATTCAGATTTATATATTCTTATTGTGTAGTAGACATAAGACAAATTGTATTATATAGGCCTACTTCTTAATTTAAATTCAGGAATCCGCCCGTGAGCACAGTTCTATTCTTTCAGGGATGAGCTAAAGTTTTATCTGTTTATATTATATTTTATGTTACAATTATTAGCAAAATAAATACAAATACAAATGAAAATAAGATTTCACTTTTGCAAGATCAGAAATAAGAGACACATTCTGGAGCCTACAGCTACATTTGGCGCGTTATCAAATCTGAGATAAGGGGAAACAGTTTCCATTCAGGTGCCTTAATGAAGCCCACTACAACCTGGGCTGCCAAAAGTTCAACTACATTTAACCCGAGTGATGTAATTTTCCCTTTATCTCGGAATCTTTACGACCTGCAGATTTCTCGTGACCCTCTATTTACCGCTACCGCACATTTGGCAGAGATTATAGTGTGTGGTCGCTGTTTTCGACTTCAAAGCTCAAGCATTTCCAAGGAACTGAACACTACACAACATGCATAATGTTATACCAGCACGACAATCTTCGTTGCAAATGGGTGTATTATAAAGATCAGAAGACTGAAACTGTTATGGTTTCCCATTTCCATATCAAATTGACAGAAGTACCAGAGTAATATATTCGTCGTTGATTTTATGAAACCTCCTATGTGACAGTACAGAAAATAATTTTTAAGGAGGAAGAAAAAATTAATTACATACCAATAAGCCTACACTGATGCTCAATGATGTCATTTATGTTCATCATATTCACCAACGTTTTCTACAGAATTATTTCATATTTTTATGTGCGCCCACTGATGTTTAATTATTTTTTTCTTCCTCCTGAAAAAATATTTTCTGTACTGTCACGTAAGAGGTTTCATAAAAACAACTACGATACGTGTTATACAGAACAGAAGAAAATTAAAATTGTCTTGGTTTCTCCCTATCGAGGAGGAAGTAAACAATAGACTAAAGGATAACATAAGTCGCCTTGACAACGTGTGCTGCATTAAAGGAAACAAATGTTTCCCCCTTATTTCAATGAAAATGAACGCTAATATCTGTTGCCATGGCAAAAAATGTTTACAATGAACCAATCGAAATACCATATTATTTCTTCCTACAATAAGAAATCAAAGTAAGTATTAAAATAAATTGACAGTGGATTTTTATATCTCACTGATTGATTACATTTTTATTTTTGGTGTTATTATTTCATTAATGTTATATTATATTTAATTTTAATGAGAGGATTATGAGAACGAATTGATACTAATATAATATTTGTTGTTGTTTATTGTTAGTAAAATAACATGTACAAAAATACAATCTTAGTTATTCCCTGAAGGAGTAAAATCTCGTGCTCAGGGAGATATCTAAACACAAAGATAATTATTTGACACAAACTGGGTCAAGAAAAAAATTATAGAAATAACTAAACTTTAAAAATACAATTTCAATTTTAACAATTAAAATCATACAATTACGTATACATATTAAATCAATATATATTCTTTAAAAAGTAAATTCCTAACGCTATTTTTGAAATTTATGATACTAAAATTTTCGAAATTTGGGTATTTATCAATTATTTTATTGTATAACCTTGGACCAAAGTAGGTACCATGGCTCAGAGCTGTGCTTGTGAAACACTTTGGTTCCTCTAGTCGTGTAAAATCGGATCTTTTAGTTCCATATTTATGATGATGCAATTTGAATTTATTACGATTTTTATGTATGAAGATTAATACGGCAATATAAGAAATCTGTTTAATTTTCAAAACATTAAAATCAGTGAACAAAAGCTCGGATGATAGTATGTTCTAATTATATATATATATATATAATTTGTGCATAAACTATGGTTGACTAATTATACTTTAGTTATTGAGCAAATTCAGCCTTCTTTCATTGTCCGATGTGGACTCGTATCAATCAATCAATCAATCAATCAATCAATCAATCAATCAATCAATCAATCAATCAATCAATCAATCAATCAATCAATCAATCAATCAATCAATCAATCAATCAATCAATCAATCAATCAATCAATCAATCAATCAATCAATCAATCAATCAAACAATCAATCAATCAATCAATCAATCAATCAATCAATCAATCAATCAATCAATCAATCAATCAACCAACCAATCAATCAATCAATCAATTTGACAGAGGTGGAGCCAGAATGAATTTTAACGGCAGACGGAGTATTTAACTCATGCCTCCATGTTAATTATAGAATGCAATGCCCGAAGAAGCGCAATTCCAACGAAGAGAACGTGGACATCAATAGTTCACAAAAATGGACTCCTTTTCTTTAAAATCATGATGATGGTAAGTGTCGTATAGTAAGTTCGGTTCCACTTAATAAGCACCGTTGAAGTCACTGCTTGTGTACATATTGTGTCTGTGTGTATGTATGTGTTCCGCTTTAAAGATATGGAGAAAGAAATTAATTTCCCTTAAGATAATAGACATTCTCTTTAAACGTAAGTTCTATGCTCGAATAAAAATATAAGTTGCATTTCAAATGGCGATATCTATATCATTAATAGATAGCTGTTTTTGAATTTAAAAAGTTAATGTGGGTCATGATATTAATTTACAAATAGCTTGGAAGTAAGATAAGACAATAGTGTGATGTAGAGAATGTCACAAAATTCAACTGCACTAGAGAGGGAAGAATGTGAAGAATTAGGAAAAAGCAGCATTCAACGTCGTTTCCAAGATATCTAGATACATGTACTGCAGCGAGTTGCGACATTCATTTCTAACAATATGGCGAACCCCTTGAATAAATTACTCACCGATAAAACTTATTTATTATTTTCTGCCAAACGTGCGTCTGAGATTTCTAAAGAAGCAATGTTATGGGTCTTCCATTTCTCCGACGTGCACAGCTCCATTTGCTTACAATGCACTATGTCACGTTACTGTCAATAAAATTACATGTGAGTCTTCCAAGCTTTATGCAAACAATTCCATTCTCAAATAACAGCAATGCATCACCTGGCATTGTGTACGCAGGACCACACGGCCATCTAAAAACCACATTTCAATGGCACGGCTAGCAAAGCTCCTGGAAAACACAGGAGGCCTTGCCGTAAGCCATAAAACAAAACATAGCGTCACCGTCAGCAAATGCAAATACATGCAAATGCCGGAAATAACAAGACTCGTTTTATTAAAGATATCCCACGCAGCAGCGAAACAGAGGCAGGAGGAACCGCGCCGGAACCATCTCGAGGTGTCAATATTTGCACTCGGTTGTTTGGCCTGAAGTACAAGCCTTACGAGACTGATATTAATATCGCTATTAACAATTCAGCGGGGCTTATAATGAAACACTATCTACCTAGCTAAAGCTTGGAACAAAAACGTGAAGTCACGTAGCCAAATAACCTATGGCAGATGGTCTTACGAGTACACTGGGAAAATGGAGTACGGTAGCACAGAATATGAACGGGCTAGAGTAAAGAGAAGCAGAATATTAAGAAAATAAAAAAATAGTCTTAAGTATAACATTAAACGGGGTGAGTAAAAGGTATGGAAAAATGCTTGTAACTTTCTTATTTCTAATTTTATAAAGAAACTATTTATACAAAAGTTGTAGGGTATAAAAGAAGGAATATTTTGAACAAATCTTCAAGTACTATGCTTTTCATTTATAAAGAGTGTGCCAATGAATCTGTTTTTTTAATGGCACCATGTACTTATTTCCCCATTTTTGGATTCTTCAGGTCTCAGTACGTACAAAATCATATATTTTTTGTCATTTATAAACTATTCTTTTGTAAAAATTACCTCTTTTGATGGCAATGTATGTGTACTGAATAAAGGGAAATTTTAATGTTTCAGTACATCAATTTTGAGGAGGCTTTGGATTAAACAATTGCAGACAAAAGTTAATAAAAACAATTGAATAACAATGATTAAAAATTAAACAATTGCAAAGACAGATTGATGCATTTTTGGCAGTAAATGGGGGCCATTTTGAGCACATTTTGTGAAATGAAATCAGCACGTGATACAACACAACAATGATAATTTTGGTTTTACTGGGTTTTATTGCTTTAAAATCCATGTATTGCATTACTATTGCAGTTAAATTTCAATGGTGCTTATCCTACAATGTGTATTTTTTAAATTATAAGTTTAAATATAATACTAATATTGTTACTGAATTGTTTTATTAGTTTTTTCACTTGTTTCTATTAGCTTTTGTCTGCAATTGTTTAAACCAACGCCTCCTCAAAATGATGTACTGAAGGATTACAATTTTCCTTTATTCAGTACATATATATTTCCATCAAAAGATGTAATTTTTACAAAATAATATTTATAAATGACAAAAAAAGAAGATTTTGTACGTACTGAGACCTGGAGAATTAAAAAATGTAGAAATAAGTAGGGCTTACATGGTACTATTTAAAAAAAAACAGACTCATTGGAACACTCTTTATAAGTGAAAAGCATAGTATTTGAAAACACGTTTAAAATATTCCATATTTGATATCCTACAGCTTTTGTATAAGTAGTTTCTTCATAAAATTAGAAATAAGAAAGTTACAAGCATTGTTCCATACTTTTTACTCACTCTGTATAGCATAACAGGACAGAAGAGAAGAGAAGAGAAGAGAAGAGAAGAGAAGAGAAGAGAAGAGAAGAGAAGAGAAGAGAAGAGAAGAGAAGAGAAGAGAAGAGAAGATCAATAATTTAGCCTAAGCACAAAAAACAGGAAACAAAACAGAAAAGGGAAAGACAGAATGGAATCAGGTAGAACAGAAAATATTAAAAGAACACTAAAGTGGAATAAAATAAGAATAATATACTGATTAAATGCTATGTAATAAAAGAGAAAATGAAGATATGGGAGACGAAAAATTTAAAGCAATAAAGTAGACAATACAAAACAGGAAATACATGGAATGCGACAGACTTCTAGAATACAGACTAGGATGGAAGAGCGCATAATATGTAACCAGTAATGTTTCTGAGCATGGGGTTAGGGGTCGGTGCATAGCAGGTGCGCTTCCCAACCAAGCGGTCAGTAGTTCGATTCCCGACGTGGACGAAGATCGACCTCCAGTCCACGGGTTTGAGTGTATTACACTTGTCCTGTGACGTCATCACCTTGGCTCTGCGTTGTGCTAACCACACGGTAAAAACGAGTTTAAACTTGGAAAACAGAGAAAGAAAAGTTTATGGAAAATGGAGGAACTTCCTATCACAAGGTTAAAAATCTGATAGTCTGTTTAATTAGAAGTGTTTGAAGTCAAGGTTAGAGACAATGAGTAGGAGGAGGAGTAGGGCGTCATCTGCTGGAGTGACAAACAAGACAAAACAATTGGATCTCGTATCCTGTCACGGCCGGATGCTGGCGCTGATGTCGCTTATTCGAAATAGTGTCAGCATTCTCAACACAAGGTGCAAATTATATACTCACATTATTTATAAAAATATCAGTACGTCTTGTAAATGGTTCGACAATAATTCTGTTACAATTTTTTAATTGTTCAATAACACAGTACGGAAAAAGTGCGCAGTTACTAAAACATTTAACAATTTCAAGAATTTAATACTAAAAATCAAATAAAATACAATGAAATATCGTTTTTTGTTTAGTAAACTGTCCGAAGACAGGTATTAGAATGACAACAGGGTTGTTTCCGATCTCTGGAAACGATTTTTGAATGACGTCATGTGCGTCAGGAGACACACGACAGCTGAACTGTGGTGAGAGGTGACAGACCAGTAGTGAGTGATTTCATAGTCAGAGTGCACGGTGTCTCACAACAGCAATGCCCAAGAAAATCGAACCTTTTTCGGAGGGGTACATTACGACCTTTTCCGATGCCAATTATAGTTAAGTGAAAATAATAGAAGCCTGCAAAAACCGTGGTTTCGTTATTTTCAAGAAAGGCATCTTCTGTGTACTTAATAAGACTGGTAAAGCTCGGATAGGATTAATTTGCATCATCTTCTGGGATGGTGCGGCTTGTGACGAGGGATGGATTTACTTGCTTTTTCCCCCTGTAGAATTAATCTCATCCCATCTTTGCCAGTCGTATTAAGTACACAGAAGATATCTATCTTGAAAATAACGAAACCACGTTTTTTGTAGACTCCTATTATTTTCACGTAACTGTACTTGGCATCGGAAAGTGTCGTAATATATCCCTCCGAAAAAGGCTCGATTTTCTTGGGCATTGCTGCTGTGAGACACCGTGCACTCTGACTATGAAATCACTCACTGCTGATCTGCCACCTCTCACCACAGTTCAGCTGTCTTGTGACTCCTGACGCACATGCCATTCAAAAATCGCTTCCAGAGATCGGAAACAACCTTGTATTACACTTTTACTACGTCATACTACTTTTGATCAATAAAACGGTATGGAACGACGTGTTTCAATCAATCATGGCTGTTTATCCTACAATTTTTATCACCTCCTTAGCATTTGTTTGTTTTTATCATCTCCCTAGCATCTGTTTCTTTGTTTGCCAACATTGTATTTTCAATAATTGTACCTTTTACAATGATTCATGTTTATTTCATCATCCTTAATTAAAACTTTTCTAGCATTTATCTTGTTTATATTACTTAGGTTATGTTATAGCTTCTGCTGTATGGGATTATGGATAGTCACGTATCAGAGATTGTTTAATATATATCGATAATTGAAGTGGAATGCAACTGTTTTAATAAAAATGAAAATGAATCAACAAAGCCTTGTTGACTAGTAATCGTCCATGTGAATATTGTATAGTTGGCACAGCTGGTAACAAGAAAACAGCCAGTCATAATACACTACTGCCATCTAGCGGAATATTTGTAATGATGAGATGGTACAATAATACATTTTCAAGACAGTTTAATATTTTTGTAAGTCAATTAATATTTTATTGTATTAGAGTACTTTATTTCTTCTAATTTTTATAAAGGCCTACTGTCTTCTAATCGTCTAATAGTCAATTAAATCCCACTCAAGTTCTGATTTTCTCTAGATAAATCAACATTCTCTAGTGAGATTACTGTTGAAAATATTTTCTACGGCACAAAGTATTACTAATAGTCCTATACGTAGCAATCAAAAACTAATAAACGATATTTTTTTCTCCACTACTCATTACCCCCAAACAAAATAGCAATTTAAGAATGTATCTTATCTCTGAATAGAAGTAAATATCAGCAAAACTACAAATTTTATTTTACAAATAGGAGAATAAGTATTCAGTATACATTTCGATAAAAACATGTAATTATATGCACAATCAAGTGCTTGTAAAATTCTTCGGAGGCCTAATTATTAAAGAAATATCACTTTCGCATATATTCGAGAATTTATATGGCATTTTACTTACAAATTCGGTCTCTATAATTTACCGACACGCATATGACAATCCATATTGAGATCGTAAGTTCCAGGGGAGAGAGATGTCAAACAGGTAGTCTGCCTCCAGGGGGAGCGTAATTGAAATGCATATGTGTGCTCTACGAGCTAATTGCAAGAGGAGAAGTCATTAATCGAACCAATGAATCGGCGAGAACTGGAGCGCCACGCCTCAAGCTGGGTGGATAGCAGTCAGGTGCCGGAACATTCACAGGGCGTGAAGTATGAATCCAAGCATTATTAACCCCGGCTTTTGTCTTCCTGGGTGTTCTAACATTACCTTGCTTGCAACTGAAAGCGAAATTCCGGAAGAGAAGGGTGAAATTTTGTGGGACGATAAGATACTCACTTCCGAAGAGAATAACATTGCGATTCCGAGTGATAAGCTTATAACACCTGAAAATCGGAAAAATCACTGGTTGGCTAGTAGTTCGAACCATCAACTTTCCTGTTTTATGGATAAATATCCCTGTATGTGATTGTGCAGAGCATCTCGTGATATCATAAAAGCGTCCAAACCTGTGAAGTAACGGTTAGTGCGTCTGGCCGCAAAACCAGGTGGCCCGGATTCGATTCCCGGTAGGGGCAAGTTACCTGGATGTGGTTTTTTTCGGGGTTTTCCCTCAACCCATTATGAGCATAACTATCGGTGCTGGACCCCGGACTCATTTCATCGGCATTATCACCTTCATCTCATTCAGACGCTAAATAACCTAAGACGTTGATAAAACGTCGTAAAATAACCTACAAAAAATATCACAAAAGCCTCTTGCGGAGGGAGCAGGGCAAAAAGTGTTAAAATATTATCCTCAAAAACAGCGCGTTCAAGGAAACTAAGAAATGACACGAGTGTTTTATAATGAAGATTATACACGTGTTACATACAATGTTTTATGCTATTCCAGCATTAAAATATGTAAAAAAAAAACTATTACAAATTTACAAAATGTAATGTTATGACGTAGTAGGGACATGAATACTGGATATGAGCAATATATTGCATGGTTGCTAAGTAACCGTTTCTAAGACAGTGCTATTTTGTTGTTGTTTTGAAACTTTTTCTTACAGGTAGGCTACGTTGTATAAAATTGTGTTGTGAAGGCGGTGATGATGTCACGGAATACTAGTTGCTAGGTAACCTTATCTGGTACCAGTGCCAGAATTGGGCTAATTGTCCACGATTTACAGCGTCATAACAAGCGTGTTTTAATGCTAGGATTGCATAACAATTATTATGAAGTATTTAGATTCAGATTAAAACATATCAAAGAGCATAATATAGGTCCATTTTTCATCGACTATTACGTTGTTATAAATTTATGAACAACGTTGTGCAATGACTTTTATTATGCATTTTAATTATTTTAATGAATGTTTTTCAAATGTGTAACGGCACGGTAGCTCAGTTTAAAGAGTAACTGGCACGGATAGGAAGGTGCCGCACTTAACTCCGGATCTGGTGGGATTTTGCACATTATTTATTATTATTATTATTATTATTATTATTATTATTGTCCCGCGCCGTGGCGTAGTGGTCTAAGGCATCCTGTCTAGGACTCGCGTTACGGAATGCGCGCTGGTTCGAGTCCTCATGGGGGAAGAAATTTTCTCATGAAATTTCGGCCAGTGTATGGGACCGGTGCCCACCCAGCATCGTGATGCACTTGGGGAGCTACGATAGGTAGCGAAATCCGGTTGCGAATACCAGCTATAACGGTTGGATCATCGTGCTAACCACACGATACCTCCATTCTGGTTGGATGATCGTCCACCTCTGCTTCGGCATGTGGGCGTGAGGCCAGCAGCCGGCTGGTCGATCTAGGCCCTTCACGAGCTGTAGCGCCACGGATTATTATTATTATTATTATTATTATTATTATTATTATTATTATTATTATTATTATTAGGACTATTACTATCAATTTTAATTATTGTAATGGATCAAATCTTGCTATATCAAATGTGTGGCGGTCTGGTAGCTCAGTTTTCAGAGTAACTCGTTACGGACTGGACTGTCTCGGGTTCAATCCCAGGTGGTGAAGTGAATTTTCTTGTTACCAAAACTTCCAGAACGGTCCCAGAGTCCATTCAGCCTCCTGTCAAATTGAGTACCGGATATTTCCCGGGAATAAAAGACTGTTGGGGCGTGGTGTTGACCACACCATCTCATTTTAGTACCAAGGTCATCAAAGCATGATTCTCTGTCTTCCTGGCATGCTAAGAGGGTACTTTCAATATTTATTAGAAATATTTAAATAATAATTAAAGAAAAAGTCCTGTGATGTAGATTTATGTACTCTACAAAAGGACCCTAATCCAGATTTAGAGGGTTTCTGGCAAATATTTTCTGCATCGTATTTCAAGGCATATGCTATTCAGAGTGACTGCATTATTCCTAGCAAACTGATACACATCATTATCTGTGCCAAAATTACGATTACGAGATGGCAACACTTGTCTGAAAAAGTGTTCGTACCACGATAGCATCAGTCTACAAACGATTGTTACTCCTGACAGCCATGCTTCCCTCTTTACAATACTTCCAGATGTTTTTCCACGTGCACAATACCGAAGTGTATTGCAAGAAAGTATTTTCCACTCTTCACTCATTAAAAAGATTGTACCAATAGCCAGCTAAATTAAAGCAGACGCTTGTACAGACTCTTATTATGCCTTATTTCGATTATTGTGACTCTTTATTCAGTGATCTCAGGGTGGATTTATCCCAGAAACTGCAATGTGTTCATAATGTGTGTGTTAGTTTCATTTGTAATGTCCGCTACTACGACCACATTTTTTGCACACGTCTACTCCCTCTTACTTATCTGTCCGATTCCACGGTCTTTCTCGATATCATAACTTAAATACTTGGTCACAATATGATAACACGCTAGAAATACCACTGCACACATCATCGCTTTATTCTTTGTCTTTCACTGTTGCTACTTCTCGTCACTGGAATTCTCTGCCGCCTGAAGTCAAGGGCTGCCGAACTTTAATTTCCTTTAAATGTAAATTAGAAAAATATCTTATGATGAGTTGCCAGACCTAACGTGTTGCAAATGTGTTCCACTGTATTTATTTTTATTTTTTTTGTTTCTTATTTTTATTATCTAAATCGTGTTTATTTATTACTTAATGCCAATATGTATCCCCCTGTGTTGTTGTTTTTTATTATTAATCTATTTTTTGTGAACATTTTATTCAATTGTCGGTTCCTGGTTTAATTATGTAAATCCTACTTAATTGTAATCTAATACTAATATGTATACTAATGCGTTTATTTTTATTTTTACTGTGTACATTTTTCTTTTTTTTATTGAATTATCGGCTTCTGTTTTTATGTGATTCGTATTTGATTCTAACAAATTAATATGTATTTCACTATGTTTATTTTTATTTTATGAGGTAAATTTTATGTAACTACCTCTTTTGATCTCATTATGTATCAGTATGTAATTACTTAATTCTGATACAGTTTTATGTTTAACTATGTAAGCAAGTTTTAATCCTGGTTGAGTGTAAGAGAAGGCCTTACGGCCTTAACTCTGCCAGGTTAAATAATAATTATAATTATTTTATTATTATTATTATTATTATTATTATTATTATTATTATTATTATTATTATCTATTGAAGTTCTACAAAGTTCGCATCATTAGAAAAAATATACTCCATGTAAACGTGCGAAGAGGAGCCTAGAGGAAGGTCATTTTATAATTATTTGAATAATAATTCAAGGACATCTTTCTGATCATTATAGACATGTCTCAATATCATCTCCTTGAAACACATATCCGTAGGAATAAAATTTAATTAGTGTGTGCAAACATTTTAATCACTACGTATAAATTATTGTATATATAGTCGGAATCAATAGAAAATATTCATCTTACAGCCAACATATGAAAGGATCCAGGAGGGATTTGCTGTAAGAGTCGTAAGAATAATGATGTTACATCAGCTTCCTTCCAGACAGCCGATATGAAATAGGGGTGTGAAATAAAACTGACGTCATATGTTGCGTCGTACGAGACAGCATTCACCCCCGCCCGCACCACCTGTTACATGGTGTCATCCGCCTTTAAATTAGGTCCCGGGGGGTTGAATGCACACGAAACCCCAATGCATAAATCAATATATTATCCGACAAAAATTCTCTGTCTACTTTAAAAGTGGGTTGAGAGACATTTGCATATAAGAGTTTTAAGTAAGACTCTGTTTCTCTTTCTTTTATCCCGTTACTTCCCTTTCCACTTCTGTCCTAGTTCTTTCAAAGAAATTCACTCACAGAAATTATTATTCTTAGTCCTTTCTTTGATCCCATATTTCTTCCTTCATTCTATACTTGATTATTTGCATTCACTTTTATTAATTTTTCATCCTACATAATATATCTATTCATCTATTCATCCATCAGTCTGCCTATTTACATACTCAATAATTACTTTTAGTTCATTCATTCATTCATGCATCCATTCACCTGTATGTCTGTCTCCGTCTGCATTCTTTCTACCTAAGTAAAGCCTCAGTCCACACCTGTGGAGTAACGGTCAGCGCGTCTGGCGCGAAACCAGGTGGCCCGATCGGGGCAAGTTAGCTGGTTGAGGTTTTTTCCGGGGTTTTCCCTCAACCCAATACGAGCAAATGCTGGGTAACTTTCGGTGCTGGACCCCGGACTCATTTCACCGGCATTATCACCTTCATTTCATTCAGATGTTGATACAGCGTCGTAAAATAACCCAATAAATAAAATAAAATAAAATAAAATAAAATAAAAGTAAAGCCTCACTTACATTATAAAGGGACATAATTTCATTTTTACTAACATCTCTAACATTAACCTGGCTATACCTTTTTATTAACGCTTGAGAACCGAAAACACCGTTTGCTACCAATTTACACGACTGGAGTTCGATGTTACTGGCGTAAAATACAATCAAATCACTTTACTAGGTATAGGAGGGGAAAAAGTAGTTCATCCATTTACGTAAAGTAGGAAATATCGCGATTTTGAGTTTGATAATTTTCATTGGGTTTTTGTTTAATCAAAATACAGTACAGTATTAACAATAAGTGTTTTTACTCACGAACTGTGCTATCCACTCGGACGTATTCATTAAGCAGTGTACATTATACTGTTTACAGCACATTAGCCTACAATATAGAGAATGAAGTTAAATTGAAAAATAATTATAATATGGATGTTTAAACACTATTTTGAAAATGGTGGCCGTTCTTTTCGATACAGGCTTCAGTTCTTTTATGCATATTATCACACTATAGACTATTGCACTTAATTCCAATTACCAGTTTCGCCCTTCGTACTAGTAACTCATGTTGAAATAATTCTGTATCTATTCTATAAAAGAGTACCTTACGTACTGTAAATTCAGTCTTCACTTCTACCCGATCCGAAAAGATAAAATTACTCAGACATGATATCTACTGTCCGTCCAAGTGGTTTTGTCGCAGAGTCGTAGAAAGGAGGGAAATCACGTGACAATTAATTAACAAGGCCCTTTTATTTAAGTTATTTTAAACAATTGTATAAAATTACATAGACGTCCAATTCCTAACAGAAATTAATGTTTTCAGAAAAGAGCTAAGACAGCCCAGCCACTAGGTTTTACAGAGGGGTGAGCAGAAACGGGTGGGGGAAACCGGGATGCGACATAGGCAAATGGACGACAGTACCTGTGCGAGAATTTGATTCAATATTGACAGCTCTTTCGTCACTGGAAAACGTGAACATATTTCTGGAACGTACTATACTCAATCAGTACGGTTTGTGTTTACTCTGGCTGTAAGGCGACTTTGACTGTATACGCTTGGTTCTGTGTGGAGAATGGTTGGAAATTTACTAGTAGAGGGGGTGGGAGTGAAGTACATTAAAAAACTCAGTAAAAATTAAATTATGTCCCTGTACCTAGCTACTTACATACCTGTCTGTCTGCCTATATGCCTCTATCTTAATCTATCCCGATATAATCCATCTAATAAAGGCTTTTTATCCAATGCAAATCTAATCACATCTAACTCTGTCTCATCCAATGTAAATATAATTCTAATTCAAAATAATTTAAATATTATTTAATCGAATTTATCCAATTTAGTCCAACTTAACTCATCTATCTAATCTAATCCTAATCTTAATCAAATTAAAATCCTAATACTAATCAAATCAAAACCTAAGCTTAATATAATGTAACCCTAATCACAATCTTAATCTAATCCTAATCTAAACTCAATCTCATTCTAATCTAAATCCAATCTATTTCTAATCTGATTCAGTCCATTTTTCGATCCGTCTTTCCGTCCAATCTACTTACATGTACATACCTACTCAACTATTTATCTACCGACTACCTATTTACCATCTAGTTATCTATTAATCCTCCACTTACCTACCTACCCATCTCATACTTACCTACTTATCTACCTATTTATTAATATACCTACACACCCATCCACTCAAATCTATTTACCTACCTATGTATATATGCACCTATCAATTTATTTATTTATCAATCTACTTATTCACTCATCTACCTATCTATTTATATACCCACCAATCTTCCTGTTTATCTAACTACTTACCCACCTACCTATTTATCTAGTTACCACCTACTTACTTACTTATCGATCGAGCTATCTATTTATTTTTCTACCTACCTACCTACCTACCTCTTACCTGTGTATACCACTGCCACCGGGTGCTTGCCCACTTGCAATGTAAATAAATACATACCTACTTATTTCTCTATGTAGCTACTACCTGTCTATACATTCATCTCTGTTATTTATGTCCACTATTGGTAGATCTACGTCAGCAATTCTGGTGATAGCTCAGTCCGTTAACGGCTCTGTGGCCAAATGAGACAAGGTTCAATCCCCTGCAGTTCGGTGACATTCTCCGTCAACAAAGCGACTACGTATGGGGCAGATTTTCTCCGCGTACTTCCTGCCATTCTTATTCCATTACTGTTGTAACAGGATTTATTCGTCTCTGAATAATAGCCTGAGGAGTTTTAAAGGGATCTTGACTACAAACGTATTTCCCTCTGCCAGGGAAAGCAGCCCGCGCCCTGATGAAGTATAGGGGCTGGTTTCGGTTGAAGGGACCCGCGGTTCGTTGCTCCACTCTGACATGCTGTACTTCCTTACACGATGTGCTTTGTTGTGCCTGATGAGATGACTTCCTGTTATAAATCTAATTCTAAATTAATGGGCGTGTCGTCACGTGGGCAGCGCCGGTCTGACACTTGTCACCCCCGTTACATAAGGGGTCGGTAAACTTAATATCACTTGAAAACCTTTAATTATTTTCTCAATTTTTGACGGCTGTATCTAATCATTAGATGTAGACCTAACGAAAATATGCAAAGTATAGATAGATTAAAAGTTGTATATTTTTGTCAACAATACGTCAACACTATAATATGTGGGGTCTTGAGTTTGGTGCATTTTTCGTGTATTTCAATCGTGTAGCGATATAGAGAGATTGCAAATTAAATAATAATTTTATTAAAAGAGGAAAAACTAAAAGGTACGCAAGCGCGCATCCTTGCAAGATTTGGGGCTATGAACAACAATTATGTGAGCTCTAAGCCGATAGGCTACTTGTCTCAGTTCGCTTGTCGATGTTTCACTGAAGGAACCTAGAGAATTTTTAAGGGGAAAAGGTGACAAGGGATTCATAGAATCCCTGTATTTGTTTGAGAAATTTATATTCTCAGTTGGCTCTTATTGTAGTATTTAGATTTTTAAGGGATTGTCAATATGACTGAGAATACAAATAAATTTATTATTATTATTATTATTATTATTATTATTATCATTATTACGAGTATTATAGAAATATACCACAAATACGTAAATATTAGACTACAAACGAATTCCTTTAAATTTTGTATGACAATGGAACATTTTAAAATGAGATTTAATATACTTTATATTTATTTATACTACATAATATATACAGCAGAGTTCGTATAGGCCAGTTTCTGTCCGACGCTTTTCCAATTCACTGCGGGCTAATGCAAGGAGATGCATTATTACTTTTAATTTTTAACTTTGTTCTAGAATATGCTATTAGGAAAGTCCAGGAAAAGAGAAAGGTTATGGAAATCGAACGAATTACATCAACTGCTTGTCTATGCGGATGACGTGAATATGTTAGGATAAAATCCACAAACTATTAGGGAAAACACGGAAATTTTACTTGAAGCAAGTAATGAGATAGGTTTGGAAGTAAATCTCGAAAAAACAAAGTAAATGATTATGTCTCGTGAGCAGAACACAGTACGAAATAAAATATAAAAATTGGAAATTTATTCTTTGAAAAGGTGGAAAAATTTAAATATCTTGGAGTAAGAGTAACATATATAAATGACACTCGAGAGGAAATTAAACGCAGAATAAATATGGGAAATGCCTGTTATTTTTCGGTTGAGAAGCTTTTATCATCCAGTTTGCTCTCGAAAATCTGAAAGTTAGAATTAATAATATAGTTATATTATCGGTTGTTCTGTATGGTTGTGAAACTTGTACTCTCACTACTGTATGAGAGAGGAACAGAGGTTAAGGGTGTTCGAGGATAAGGTGCTTAGAAAATATTTAGTGCCAAGAGGGCTCAAGTTACAGGAGAATGGAGAAAGTTACACAACGCAGAACTGCACGCATTCTATTCTTCACTTGACATAATATTTAGGAACATTAAATATAGACTTTCGAGATCGTTAGGGCATGTAGCACGTATGGACGAATCCAGAAATGCATATAGAGTGTTAGTTGGGATCCCCGAGGGAAGAAGACCTTTTGGGGAGGCCGGGATGTAGATGGGAGGATAATATAAAAATGGATTTGTGGGAGGTGGGATATGATGGTAGGGACTGGATTAATTTTGCTTGGAATAAGGACTAATGACGTGCTTATGTGAGGGCAAAAATGAACCTCCAGGTTCTCTAAAAGCTATTTGTAAGTAACATAATTATATACTAATAATAATCAGTATTTGGAAATATTAAAATATTCATATTTAATCAATATTATTTGTACTGCCATTTAAATATATTTATATTCCCAATATATTGCAGATAATGTAGCTTAAAATCCTGATAAGATATTAGCTTACTATGGAGACTATATACTAGCAACCCTAGACGTAAGTCTCCAAATTATTAGTTGGAATTTCTGTAACTTAAATCAGGCAAGTAATACGTACTATGGAGACTATATACTAGCAACCCTAGACGTAAGTCTCCAAATTATTAGTTGGAATTTCTGTAACTTAAATCAGGCAAGTAATACGTACAGACATAGAAGCATGTATGCATGCATCCAACTTATAAACTAGAACGAGAGGAGGATATAAATATAGCACTCACAATCAGAACATGGAATAAAAGATGAAATGAATGAATACACAGGAAGTGGAAATAAAAGAAATACTAAACCAGTAGAACCAATGGAAAGAGCTACAACCCATCCAGAGCAAGGAGATCAGACATTGAAGCCTTGCAGAAAATGAATCTAGCATTTGCAGTAAGGTGTCACGGTCAAATGAATCTATTTCATATATTCTACAAGACATCTCATCTCAATACGGAATTTGAATAACCTGGGAAAGAAGACATCTGCAGACCGTACGCTGAATTTTTCATTTTCCAATACCACCACCTCATTTCGAAGTTATATGAGACAAAAAGCTTGGTCCGGGGTTGAAGGAATATAATTGAGGACTAGAAATGATAACATTTGCATTATTGATATCTCTGTAACTCTGAAAACAAACGTTTCAACGGAGATTTTCTTTATTTTTTTTTTACCGCTGCGTTCACAGTTTGTACGAGAATAATATCTTTATACCGCTTTTATAATGCTCTCAGATTCGATAAAGATGTATCTATAGCAACCGAGATTTTTTTATGGAATGCAATACAACTGGACAAGACGTAAAACAAACGACGTAAGAGTATAAAATTGTAGGTAACCTTAAGTTATAAATGTTAGGCAGTAACTAATGAAAGTTTGTCCTGGTTTGTACAGAGCTTAAGTCGTTGTTTTGATGTAGCGTGGAAGTAAGGACGTGAATTCCAATTCCTTCTGTAATATAGATGTTGTTCGGTGTTGTTTTACGTGAGGTTCAACGTCGTATTGTCTCCATGTAAAGGATGCTCCTCAGTGTGGTAGTCTAATGTAGGTCGAAAATTGCTCAAATGTGAATTGTTAATATGTCCTGTTACACACAGAAGAAGAATCAGACTTAGTAAGTGGTTAGTTTAAGAAAATTTATGTCAACGGAATTCAGGAATTTTCTCGTGAAGATAGTCTCTTTTTTTTAAACCCTTCTATTTTATTGTTGATGGCATGATATCCAATTCAATCGTTTTTATAATATAAATTTTAAAAAGTTTTATTAAATGCACTGTTTTAATTGTGTCCGAAATAAAACATATTTATATTAGAGTACAGTATGTAATTGTAAATATTCTTACATAACACAATTTACGAATTAACTAACAAAAGTAGTCCACGGTGTAACAATGGTTAAGACATATTTTTTGACACTGAGTGAAAGTCAAGGTAGCGTGTTAAAATCCCATCTGTGACATTATTCTTTTATTTCGTTATTTTGCTTTGCAGTCTGTTGTTTAAAATGGTTACTCCCACATTAACAGATCCGTACCTTGTGTCCAGTTAATGCTTACGTAGACAAAATTTCGGTGGGCTTTGGGTATGATCCGATTGGGATTGAAAGACAACAAAGACAAAATGAAGGAGCTAAGACAGAAATAACTGAAAAAGGAAATAGCAAAATGAAAAAGAAGGGAAAATGGCAAAAATTAATAAATATCGATAGAAATAATCACAGAAAATGAAGAAAAAGAAAAAAGAGAAAACATGTAAAAAGAAGCGAAAAATGTGAAGACAGAAATAAAGATATAAAATGAAAAGAATAAGAAAAACAGGAAGAAGGGAAAATACAAGAAGTTAGAAATAGGAATAAAAACAAAAACAAATTAGAAAAAGAAACGAAATTATAAAAGTTAGGTTAGAAAACTCTGGAAGGACAAAGAAATAAAAAACATGGTGGAAGATTCATGCATTGAAACACCGAATTGATATTCATTCCATAAACGGTAGGTATAATTTAACTTGTGTAACGAAAAAAGTTAGAGTTAATTTGCAGTACGTATCTAGTGTACACCAGAACGATAGAATAAATTATTCAAGGCTGTTATATTGAAGTTCCTCCAATACGTCTCAGCGCTTCGAAAATTTTCAGTCTTGGCCACTTCACCATGGAGACAAACACGCAATTAAGACGGTCAATACTCATTGACTGGGTCAATATTGAACATTTCACAAAGATAAAACAAGATTAAGGAGAGAATAAGAAATTAAAGATTATGAACAAGCGAACAAATAATGAAAGTTATATTACTTAGGATACAACAGGTTAATAGGCTATATGCTATAATTTTAATAGAACAAAAGAAAAAAAATGATAGGAAAATTAAATTTAATCAAAATTTCACAATACTATAATATTGTACAACATATAGGCTATATTAGAAAGACATTAGACATTGCGATAGTTGTTTTCTTTACAGTCCGACACGGTTTAATAAACTTACGTGACTTCTCTATTTTGAAATGACATACTCTATAATAATTATATGGAGACTTTTGCGACACTGTATATTTCTAGTGATATATAAAAAATATGGAATTCTCAAAATTACCCAGACATAAATACAAGACAGAGAATGTGGACGCTTGAAGTTTATTTCGGACGGCGAGCAAATATTCCAATAGTTCTACTCTTGATTCACACTGTACGTCGTATGACGTTATTTCGTCGTCTATATCTGTATAACGAAGAATCTGCTACTGCGAATCGCAGAAGTGTTTCTGTTATTGAGTTATGTTACCCTGGTAACTGGTATTAATACCATTGGTGCTATGACAAATATAATACACAAAATATCCGATCAAATATGCAGGAATGCCGTCTCCATAAGAATCGTATTGTATTTTTCACATGTTTGTAATAAAATGGATTTTCAGTTCATTGATTCTAAATGGTGCAAGATGCTTCTAGACGAAACGGATAAATAAACAGTGAAGACAAAATTGATAACAAACAAATATAATTTTCTTTATTATTTCTTATGATTTTTCTTTTTTAATTATTCTTTCGTTTAGGCCTACTTAATTTTTGCTTCCTTAATATTTAGGCTTATTTTTTTCTTTTTCGTATGTATTTTTTTCGTTTCTTTCGCCTTATTTTTTGGTTCTTCCTTCTCTCTTAATTTCTTAATGCCTGCCTTTCTGTCACTTTCTCTCTTAGGTTTGTGCTCTTCCCGTCATTCTTACTATCTTACTTCTTTATTTCTGCCCCTTTCGTCCCCGACTCTTACTATTCCTTCCTTCTTCCTTTCTTTCTACAAATATAACGCTTATGCGTCGAAAAGATTGAGATTGGGTTCATATCTTGACTTCCTTATGTCTGAAAACAATTTTAGAAGGATAACAGAGGTAACAGTATCATACATTATACTATACAGGGTGGAAGTGAAATAGCCTTGCAGATTTCTAGAGCGAATAGCTGATGTATTTTTATTTTTTATTTTACTAAGTTATTTTACGACGCTTTATCAACAGCTTAGGTTATTTAGCGTCTGAATGAGATGAAGGTGATAATGCCGGTGAAATGAGTCCGTGGTCCAGCACCGAAAGTTACCTAGCATTTGCCCATATTGGGTTGAGGGAAAACCTCAAACAGGTAACTTGCCCCGAACGGGAATCGAACTCGGGCTACCTGGTTTCGCGGTCAGACGTGCTAGCCATTACTCCACAGGTGTGGACTTGATGTTGTATGTAACAAAAAACTATAATATCATTTTGGAGGAAAGTTCATAGTTTTTTCGGAAAAAAAAAAAAAATGTTTTTTTTTTCTCAAATGTTTAACAATATCTTATTCCGTAACTATTTCGAGTAGAATCGTGATTTTTGTCCATATCGATAGGAAATCTAATAAAGAATAATTTATTCCTCTGGCGTATTTCAATTGCGTGCACGGTTTTCGTAATTTAATTTTAAAAATCTCCAAATTGAAGCCATTGCACAATGCGAACAAGTGGGCTGTGGCAGTGTCTTGGCAGAGAGGAGCTCACCTACCTAGACACACCGAGTTCGTTGATCTCTTACACATGGATAAATATATAATAGGATGCGAAACTTACTGAGTTTCCCGTAACACATACTAGAGGCGCTGTTGTAGAAATTGATCTTGCTGCCATCTGTTTGTGAGAGGGGCGTTATTACATCTAGCAGCGCACCAAGTAGCGAAAAGAGTAATTACTCCATGCATTTAGCAGCGCACCTATGACGAAAATGTTAAACTGTGCAGAAAGTATTCCCTCCCACCCTCATCGATATTCAAAACTAACCCAATGTAAAATAAAACATTTTTACAGTTTTATTCCTCACAACATCTTCTACTGAAAATTCTTATCGGAGCCAACAGAAAGATAAAAGAGACGATGTGTTTTACACTACCCGATTAAAATATAACCAGAGACAAAAAATAAAGCAAAAGGTTAGATAATTGGGATTGTATTCTTTGGGTACTTATTGTACAGCACAATGGAAAAGTCTGCAAGAACTACTTAGATAGTTCAATTTATTATATTACTATTACTTTACAATACATTCAACAACACTATTTTTACAACGTCCATAAACATCACTGTTTAACATACACTGCTTATACACACACGTATCACTTTATGTTCACTTATGAGCAAGTTTCAGTCCGCTATCTCGGTTCTCCCGCACAACAATATCTCAAACTGATAAATAGAGAACTCTGGGTAATGTACCCAACAAGTAGTTCTAATGTTCACCACCTACGACGTTGAGCGCTGATCACCTTATTTCAGACCCCCAAAGCCAGATGGTGCTGACCGCAGTTTCGCATCCTATTATATATTTATCCATGTCTTACATCTGTAGGCCTGTCACGAGTAGAGTGTGATAGCGACGATGCTGAAACTTCAAAATTAATTTTCTAATTAACAGTGCATTTAATCACAAAACGATGTTTTCTATTTATTTACGTGTACCCTATCGTCCCTTTCAATCTGCAAGGTTATTTCACTTCCACTCTGTATATTTAAGTTTTTGACTGTTACTCAAGCGATAGTACTTATTTCTGGCTATACATAAATCACACCTCCGACTGATTTGACAAGAGTTCGCTACCCGGCCAGGTTGTGATGGAATTTATGATGGACGAAGCAAATTTTGTAGAGTTTTTCTGAGGTACTCCAGTTTCCTTCTTTCATTCTACCAACATTCTCCACTTCCTCTTCATTTCATCTACCATCTGCAATAGTTAAAAATAGACTGAGGTAAAGTCTTGAGGTTACTAAGGGTTTCCGATACTGATATAGGATGTGCTTGGTACTCCAGTCCTGGTGTTATCAGGTACTCATCTAGTGATGAGACTTGCCCCTGTAAGGAGTAACGCAGTCATGGTAAGTTGAGGGAAATTTAATTTTTGGGGGGGGGATATTCAGTTGTCGATTTTAAAGGAAGAGGGAAAAGGAAAATATTTTTTATAATTTTGCCTGCATTTAGAAAAAACATATATGAGTTTAGAAGAAAGCAAAACATATGTCCCATATGTCAGCATCGTATTCAGCCGGATCATCAGTCGGACTGGAACAATAATCGCATATAGGGTGCACTATGCCCAAAGTGAGTCTCTATATTTCATGGATTCACAACGGGGTCCGACGTCGAAATGACAGTCAGCTGCTTCCTGGCTATAAATCTAACGAACACGGATTCTATTCCCTGCAAGAAAGTGAAGATTTATCTCTTATTTCCCCCCCCCCCATCGCCCTCTCGCTAGTAGTAGCTTTTCAATTTTACCTCATAACCCTTCAACCGAGGACGAAGCGGGAAGGGAACCCATTCCTCAAATTCTAATGATGGTATACATTTATCTCCTATTCACTTTATCGCCCTCTCCAATTTTACTTCATAACCCTTCAAGCGAGGTCGAAGTTGTAAGAAAACCCATTCCTCAAATTTTAACGATTATTGTTTTTTAGTCAACTTTCCGAAGACAGGTCTGAACCTCACAAGTGGAACCAAGAGGACTAGTGGCTAGTTCCTATCCCCTCCATTGTATACATCGCCGACGTTACATATATATTACACTATAATGATGTTATACATTTTTAACGCCGCTCATATAATGGTCCACACCTGGTAGAGTAACGGTTAGCGAGTCTGCCGCGAAACCAGGTGGCCCGAGTTCGATTCCCGGTCGGAGCAAGTTACCTGGTTGAGGTTTTTTTCCGGGGTTTTCCCTCAACCCAATATGAGCAAATGCTGGGTAACTTTCGGTGCTGGACCCCGGACTCATTTCACCGGCATTATCACCTTCATCTCATTCAGACGCTAAATAACCTAAGCTGTTGATAAAGCGTCGTAAAATAGAAAGATGTATTTAGATTTCGGTCGGTTGATGGTTTAGGGTTGGTTTCTTACTGTTTAATTATTTATTATCAAAATATTAAATCTTATAATGCGGGGATAATTGGTATAAATCCCATTAAACCCTTATTAATTAATAATCTTCGTCTACCAACCTACTAAAATTAAAAAAAAAATATATATTGGGCATTTGCGCCTCTGCCTACTTTTTGGCGATTATGATGAAACCTATTCTGAGATTGGGACACCCATTAGGTCGAATTATATTAACCTCGTATGATATGATGATATGAGTGTGGAAGTAGGCAGGATGAGCGAAGATGGTGATAATGACGGTGAAATGAACCCAGAGTTCGACGCAGAAAGTTACCCAGCATTTATTCTTAATGACTTAAGGGAAAACCTTGGAAAAAGAAAACCTCAACCAGGCAACTTGTCCCAATCAGGATTCAATCCCTGTCCCGCTAGTTTCGCAGTCAGGCATTACTCCATGTCTGTTGTCACACTTATATACACTAACGGAACTTGTGCAAAGAAACTCCCCTTTCCATTGACAAGTCAACATTTTTCTTCACTTTAAGAATAAGTTTACAGGGTCACTAGAATCACGACCTTTAAAAAGTTCACGTGCTACTTTTAATACAAGCAAAACTGCATATCACGCTACGACGGTTTCATGTTCCGTGCGCACGATTCACATTTAGAACTAGTCGTAGTGAACTGCATGTAAACATCTGCACATCGGCTACGTAACCTGGCAACAAAATTGCTACACAAGCAGGTAAAGCAGCTGACTGTTATCCACCTCTGCATTGTTGACGTCAAGACTGCCCGTTCAAGTCACGCCTCCACATATTTTAGGTTGATTTCCGGAAAGGAAAGTAGCCTTGTAGGAATGTCATACATGAATGGGTATGTAAATGCATGTATATGAAATTTCACTGACGTCTTTCATATAAAGGTCCGGCAAAAAGATCTAACGTTTTCAAGTTGCAATGGATCTGTGGAACGCATCGCGTCGAGCGTTTGCTGTGCAGATGTGTTAGTAGTTCTTACGCAGCGTAGGTTCCGAAAACATTTCAATGCGGGTCGACAAGGGCGAGTTTCCAGCCGTACGCCAGAGACCTGGTAGGCAGGAGTGCATCAGAAAAGTGGACGTCATTTGGAGGATGTAATTTTCAAACCCTAATTTTGTTCTTTTGCATCAGTAAATGACAATAATGCCTCTTTTCTATAAAAGAACAAAAACCAACTTACATTAAAAAAAAAAAAAAAAAAAAAAAAAAAAAAAAAAAAAATTGGGACACATATAAAGCCTCAACGCTATGGACACAGTTTATTCTTAGTTGAAGTAAACGGTGTCATGTACATGGAACGAAAAACCGAGATAAGGAGAAAGCAAGATTAAAAATAAATACATTATAATACAGGGAAGAAACAGGAGCTAAGGAGAAATTAATTAGCATAAGAAGAAAAGGACAACAAAACTAAACTGTGAGGAAAGTAGAAAAATAAAGAATGCAGGCCTACATACCTTAAAAAGATCAAAATAATGGGACAAAAAGAAAGAGAAATAAATAAAAAAGAAAAATTATAATTAGATAAACATAAACAAATTAGGAAGAATGCTGAAAAGTGCAACAATTAAAATTGAGACTGTGAATAAGACATATTGTTTTATAAGCCTGTACGGTCAATGCGTTTCGAAATGATTCAATGTATTTTCATTGCTGCGAATGTTCTTGAACAGGAGTTCATATACATAAAATCACTCAACATATCCCATGTAAGAAGATTAACTTCCGTTTTTTTAAACGTAAAAGACACTCCTAAAAGTAAACTGCTTGATTTATAAATTGTTATCTTAACTATACGTACACAAATTTGCAAACATTTTCGTAAAATAACTACATAATATATAGAGGATTCCACGTTAATAAAAAAGCATTGGTTTTATGGGCCTTGTTTAATACAGTGTACAAACTATGTGGTAGGTAGACGTTTCTATGGCAACTGATCATTTGATGGAATAGCCCCATATCTTCAATGCTTTTTTCTTAACGTGAATATTGTAATATTTTGTATTATTATTTCTCTATTTAAGAAAGTCGACATTTAAATAATATATAAATTCCCAAATATTTTAGTGGTTTATTATCAATTTATCAGGTTCCACGCAGATTCTTAGCATCTCGAGCCCTTGCTTCAATTGTTCACTCGCGTGTTAACAAAATATGTATTTCTCATTAATTTAGTAGTCTGACCCAATATTTTGGGTTTGCCCTGCGACACAGAATAGCTCACAATAAAATTTAAAATGAAAAATTATATAAACAGGTTTCAGACAAAAGTGAATAAGACATAAGAAAAAAAAATAGAACCAAATATAATTTAAATTGAATGTACACCATAAAGATGCTGACGAAATATCGCTATAGAAAATGTTATAATGGTGGTGACGATGGCATCTTGAAGATCTCTCGTCAGCTTGTATTTTTCCCTCCACTTTACAAAGGCTTTCGGGATGGTGCCTCTCGCTCCGAAGAAGAGACCGGTAACTGTGTTTTTTTCTATGTTGTATTTCGCCGATAGGTACTGAATCGTGGGCTCGTAGATTTTCTTTTTCTCTTCGTTCACTTCAGATGGTTGAGTGGCTGAGATTTCAAATCTGATGGTAGGATCAATTATTTCGGCTCTCTGTTTATTCCTATTTATAGCTATGATATCGATCCTACGATTGCTTCCAAGGGACGATCTTTTACTACATTTCTAGCCGAAGGAGAAACACACAGTTACACATAATTAATTTCTCTTAGAAAAATATGTTTCTGTCGATAAAATTTTCACTTGTAGAAGATGTTGCAGCGTCTAAAGTAAATGAAGGCTTTCTAAATGTTTCACTTTCAATTGTACATTCTAATATATTGAAGACAATGACTTCATGTGAAAAATAATTATAATAAAATAAATAAAAAGGTAAAATATATAGAAAAAAATTAGCGTGTGTAAAAATGACTTATTGAACTAGTAATTTGAAAAAATATATCGTCGTTGTTCCTGCAAAATATGCAATTTTTCAGTAGGAAGAAAAACACATTTATTCATTCTATGGCAGGAGATTGTGAATTCTTACATTTTCGAAAGAAAGAAATGTAATTACATATAGGAGATTTTATTATTTGCTATATCACTATTTAAGTTATTTAATAGAGCAAAAATCTGAAAATCGATAAATATGTCACATAGGAGTTATTGCAGGAACAACGACGATATAATATGGCTACATAAATTTAGTTAATAAATAATTACAAATGAAAATTGAGGCTCCTCAAACGTATATTATTTTGTTCCGTCATAGCAATAATTGACGTAAGACCATATTCAATATAAAAATTACACTATCAAAAAATATAAACAAATAAAATTAAGAAACAAAACAAAATCTACAAATTCACTAAGTAAACTACTTATTAAAGTGTTTCTGCAAAGCTGTTGCAGGAATAGAGACGATAAATTACCAGTAAAAGCCGTGTTTCCATAACAACGAAGTCTTTTGTTCCACGATTTCGTTACTGCAGCAACTAAAAGTTCTAACCCCTCATTAACTTTAATTGCTGGTCTTAATTTGCAATTTTGCAGTCCCGAGGCTTCTGAGTGTCTTTTTATGTATAGCGAGACTGCATGCAACGGCTCCTTAAAGTACGAGGATGGAACATAAAGACACTAAAGCGCTTCATGGTCTCTTTAAGTCTACGATTCTTAAATGTCATATAATTCATTTATAGCATTCAGCGATGATTCTGTCTGTCAGTCACATCTCGTGATTACTGCTTGATGAAAGTTCCATATTCGTTACATTTGAATCAAATTTTTATAGTGAAATATTATTTTTAATTGATTATTTTACGGCGTTTTATTAACTGCTATGGTTAGCTGAGTGAGATGAAGGTGATAATGCCAGCGAAATTAGACTAGGGTCCAATGCCAAAAGTTACTCAGGATTTGCTTTTAATGGGTTAAGGGAAAATCCGGGAGAAACCTCAACCAGGTAACTTGTCCCAACCGGAATTTGAACCCGGGTCCGCTCGTTTCACGGCCAGACATGCTAACCATTACACCACAGCGGTAGACTGTGAAATATTAGGTTACGGACTTCAAATAGTTATTTCAAACGTAGAGTTAAGCCACAGCAAAAATTAGACGGCATATTTCGTTTTTTCCTCTTCCTCTTTCTTTTTTCTGTACATATTTCTTTTTTTCGTCTCTCTTCTAAAAGTGTAAATTAATTTTATCAAATTTGGTACAAACATAATTAAACAGAATTTAATTTCAAAGGGACAAGCGCGATTTCTTAAATCAGATAATTCCGCGGAGGATAATATAACAAAGCAAAAAACTTTATAACATAACAATTTCTTAAATTTGGAGTGAAACACTTTTATTATATAACATGGGAAATCTGTTAGTTGTAAATGCTATATTTTCTGCATCTTTTGCAGAAAAATGTTATAACAAAAACATTAAGGGTGCTATTCATAGACATTTCGCAGCACGCGCTACGAGCGTACTAAGCTAGCCCCGGCTATCCACTGGTTACTAGTACAGAATTTAAATCATATCCTACCGCTAACACTGGTTTATGAATATGAAAAACGCTGATAATCCACCGAAAGCCCGCGCTAAAAATGTCTATGAATACGGCCCTAAGGGATTAAAGATACATTGAAATGCACTAACATTTATTTTATTTTCTTCCTATGTTCGGAGGAATTAATTAAATAAAATTCTAAAATATAGGCTATGCTGGATTGTGCCTTTCTTAATGTGTCATCGATGTTATTAATTTTGTTTTAATTCTGTCATAGTCCCATGAAACTCGATATTAATGAATGAAATAATGAATGAAGGGTGAAATGGGAGGATAAATATTAAAATTTACCCGAAAACGCGTCCTTGCAAGGGAGTTCGGAGCTGAGAAAAACTGAATATGTAAGCTCCAAGCCTGTTGGCCACTTGTCTCACTCCAAGTTTCGCAGTTCCACTGAAGGACCTCGAAAGAATTTTGAAGGGGAAAGCCAAAAATGGATGTAACCTAATAGCGACCACATAAAAGGGGGGAGGGGAGAGAAGCATGACAGCAGCATCAGGAAAAGAAACGTCGGAAGATGTAAGTCTGCATACTGAAAGACACCGTGTCCTTTCGCAGTGCGGGTGGAAGTCCAGTAACTCGCCATGTGCCAAGGGTGATATGCAAAAGCCAAGTCAACTGAAAAACAAATTACTGAGGAGGAAATAATTAATACAAAAATATTAACTAAAACAAATTAATGAAGTTACATTTTAAATGTTATTTAATTATTTTTCTTAACCTGTTAAGAGAATAAAATAGTACATTTCCATGAATTTTTATTTCCCTAACGAGTCAAAGTCAGGATAGGAGAAGAAATGTCTGAAGGAAGTGAAATAGGGAGAGGAGTACGACAAGGATGCCCTTTATCATCTCCCCTGTTCAACATCTACTTGGAGGATTTGGTGAAGAACTGTTTTCAGTTCTCCCATCTACCTTTCGGCCTCCCCAAAGGTCTTCCGGCCTCTCAACTAACACTCTATATGCATTTCTGGATTCGCCCATACGTACTACATGCCCTGCCCATCTCAAACGTCAGGATTTAATATTCCTAATTATGTCAGGTGAAGAATACAATGCGTGCAGTTCTGTGTTGTGTAACTTTCTCCATTTTCCAGTAACTTCATCCCTCTTAGCCCCAAATATTTTCCTAAGAACCTTATTCTCAAACACCCTTAACCTATGTTCCTCTCTCAAAGTGAGAGTCCAAGTTTCACAACCATACAGAACAACCGGTAATATGACTTTCTAACTTTCAGATTTTTTGACAGCAGACTGAATGACAAAACCTTCTCAACCGAATAATAACAGGCATTTCCCATATTTATTCTGTGCTTAATTTCCTCCCGAATGTCATTTATATTTGTTACTGTTGCTCTAAGATATTTGAATTTTTTCACTTCTTCGAAGGATAAATCTCCAATTTTTATATTTTCATTTCGTACAATATTCTGGTCACGGGACATAATAATATACTTTGCCTTTTCGGGATATACTTCCAAACCTATCGCTTTAGTTGCTTCAAGTAAAATTTTCTTGTTTTCCCTAATTGGTTGTGGATTTTATTTAATATTGATCATTAATTTTCGATGTTAGGTTCATGTCAAATGTGAATCATGTTAATAAAATGTATTTCTAGCCGATGCCATACGTAGGACAGACTCAGCACCATCCTCTGGCGAAAATATGTTCCAGTGACAAATGGCTTAAGACCAGATAATTGAATCAATTATTCTTTTTACTTGATCAGTGCACGTCAATATAAAGAAACCAGTATGTATCGTAATAATGGAGTTTTCTCTCATTTGGTTGGTATAATAACAGGAAAAAAGATAGTGGAAACATTGATCCTTGGTTCCTAAAATTAAAAGTAAAAGCATCACACAAGTATATTAACGTTTTTGCTCCTAATACTACCGCCAAACGCCACTCAGTAAAGGCACTCAATGACCTTATATCCTGTATAAGCCAGATTAATGCAATCATCTATTACAGAGGTACAAAAGAGCTTTTCTCTCTCATCTCTCATGAGATTAATAAGCACACTAATATTCAGGATGTTATCAAATACTGAAGTTTATGTTGCCGGAGACGACATTTGCTCCATTTATGTAACAAAAGACTAATATGTTTTACAATTAATTTAATGCTTATTAATTCCATTTTTTTGTTTCAATTCTATGTATATGTATGTATAAGAAGAAGGCAGAAAATAGGAAAGACTGGAGACTGCTGGGTTTGCAGTGAAAGACCTGTCTTTGGGCAGAACACTATGTATGTATGTGTGTGTGCGTGCATCTATATGTATGTATGTATTTATTTTATTTGTTTTAGTAGGTTATTTTACGACGTTTTATCAACATTTAGGTTAATTAGCGTCTGAATGAGAGTCCGGGGTCCAACGCCGAAAGTTACCCAGCATTTGCTCATATTGGGTTGAGGGAAAACCCCGGAAAAAACCTCAATCAGGTAACTTGCCCCGACCGGGAATCGAACCCGGTCCACCTGGTTTCGCGGCCAGACGCGCTGACCATTACTCCACAGGTGTGGACCTGTATGTATGTATGTATGTATGTATGCATGCATGTATGCATGCATGTATGTATGTATGTATGTATGTATGTATGTATGTATGTATGTATGTATGTATGTATGTATGTATGTATGTATGTATGTATGTTACGCAGGGCGCATAACATTAAAGACCGTTCCTCAATCATGAAACATATCTGTACGAAACACATCTGGCCACCCGCGTAGATCAGGTGTAAGGTGTTTGTATTCTGACCCTTGACTGTGCTCGGCAAAAAGTTCGCATCCCGCTTGGGATGATTACCTGGTTGGATTCTTTTTACTATGTTTTCTCCAACTGTAAGACGAATTTAAGGCAATTCATGGCGAATCCTCCTCGGTCATATCTCGCTTTTACCAATTCGACCAACAACACAGTTGATACAGGGTTCTTAAATAACCGATTAAAACATATTTTTATAGCTATTATAAGGAATATCTGCGTTTTATAAAGCTACGCGCTCTTCAAGGTAAGATGAACTATGTTATCTGTTACTTTGTGCGAAAAACTAGTTGCTGACAATCGGTTGTTGGTTGTGATCATGCCGAAAGTACGGAGAGCATTACAACAGTTATCAAACAAATGTACAATACTTGTAAAAAACTAAGTCAGTAGAAGCATTAATAATAATAATAATAATAATAATAATAATAATAATAATAATAATAATAATAATAATCATAATAATATTTTACACGAAATTCTCTGATATCACTGCTCTTAACAGGAGCAAGAAATATGTACGACAAGACTGCATTTAAAACACAGTATATAACGGATATGTTGCAAACATTTAAATGAAACAAGTTAATAGGGCTACAAGAGAAAATAGATGAAACTGCATAGTCCTCTCCTGATTTCGTTCAGTGTGATTTGCAGCCTATACTGTATAATATGTAGGCCTACGTGAGAAAAAAAAAAACATGGAACTAATTTCTGACATAAGCTCCCAAGAACTCCTCATAACGAATTCGAACTTCTTAAGAAAGTGCCATGTAAATGACATTGCAGCAATTGAAATGAAATGGGTAGGTATTGTGTTAATTTATTTAAAAATGTCTTAACTTGTCTTCTCTTCTACCGAAATTAATTCCGCTGTGTTTCGCAGGCGGAGCGCTGGTCAGTACCGTTTGTGGCCTTTTTGCAAGTTGTCTTGTAGCTTGTATGTATTTATTTACACTGCAAGTGGGCAAGCACCCGGTGGCAGTGGTACAAACAATATAAACAATACACAAAACAATTACAATACACAATACAATTATACAATAACAATACAATTACATACAAAATACAGTTATATACACAATATAATTAGAATACAAAATACAATTATACAAAATAATTACAATTAATAATAATAATAATACATAAAATACCCTAATTAATAAGCGAACTTAATTTTAATTTACAACCTACATATGTATAGGCCCTACATAAGTTTCACGTTGGTAATGATAATCTTTCACTTTACTCTCATCTTACCCACTGTACTGGCACTATGACACAATACACTGACACTTTAGAACACATTTCATTGACACTATAAATTGTCACTGATCGAAACTATTCACTGCACTGTAAAACCATAACTTCACTGACTCATCACGCTTCACTGACAGTTAAAATAAGACAAACAATTACACCCTTATTCATACTTATAAAACAGAACTACATTTAAACTAAACATTTCTAGTCTAAGACCCTCTTACTGGCTATTTTTAAACAATTTACAATTCAAACCAAGAGAGTAACTCGTCAGGCTGAATAAATACATGTCACCTTAAAAAATAAATGTCATCTTAATTTTAATTAGCTTAACGATGACACTACAATTTATACGTATGCTCTGAACTCTATGTAGGCCTAATATCAGCCAACTATTTGGTGTAGAAAACGAGAAATAGATATGAACTTATCTCAATGCATCATAATTCCAAATTATTATTATTATTATTATTATTATTATTATTATTATTATTATTATTATTACATTAGTACTTACTTACTATTGGCTTTTAAGGAACCCGAAGGTTCATTGCCGCCCTCACATAAGCCCGCCACCGGTCCCTATCGTGTGCAAGATTAATCCAGTCTCTATCATCACACCCCACCTCCCTCAAATCCATTTTAATATTATTCTCCCATCTACGTCTCCGCCTCCCTTAAGGTCTTTTTCCCTCCGGTCTCCCAACTAACACTCTATATGCATTTCTGGATTCGCCCAAACGTGCTACATGCCCTGCCCATCTCAAACGTCTGGATTTTAAGTTCCTAATTATGTTAGGTGAAGAATACAATGCATGCAGTTCTGTGATGTGTAACTTTCTCCATTCTCCTGTAACTTCATCCCGCTTAGCCCCAAATATTTTCCTAAGCACCTTATTCTCAAACACCCTTAACCTATGTTCCTCTCTCAGAGTGAGAGTCCAAGTTTCACAACCATACAGAAGAACCGGTAATATAACTGTTTTATAAATTCTAACTTTCAGATTTTTGGACGGCAGACTGGATGATAAGAGCTTCTCAACCGAATAATAACACGCATTTCCCATATTTATTCTGCGTTTAATTTCCTCCCGAGTGTCATTTATATTTGTTACTGTTGCTCCAAGATATTTTAATTTTTCCACCTCTTCGAAGGATAAATCTCCAATTTGTATATTTCCATTTCGTACAATATTCTGGTCACGAGACATAATCATATACTTTGTCTTTTCGGGATTTACTTCCAAACCGATTGCTTTACTTGCTTCAAGTAAAATTTCCGTGTTTTCCCTAATCGTTTGTGTATTTTCTCCTAACATATTCACGTCATCTGCATAGACAAGAAGCTGATGTAACCCGTTCAATTCCAAACCCTGCCTGTTATCCTGAACTTTCCTAATGGCATATTGTAGAGCGAAGTTAAAAAGTAAAGGTGATAGTGCATCTCCCTGCTTTAGCCCGCAGTGAATTGGAAAAGCATCAGATAGAAACTGACCTATACGGACTCTGCTGTATGTTTCACTGAGACACATTTTAATTAATCGAACTAGTTTCTTGGGAATACCAAATTCAATAAGAATATCATATAATACTTCCCTCTTAACCGAGTCATATGCCTTTTTGAAATCTATGAATAACTGATGTACTGTACCCTTATACTCCCATTTTTTCTCCATTATCTGTCGAATACAAAAAATCTGATCAATAGTCGATCTATTACGCCTAAAACCGCACTGATGATCCCCAATAATTTCATCTACGTACGGAGTTAATCTTCTCAAAAGAATATTGGACAAAATTTTGTACGACGTCAACAAAAGTGATATTCCTTGAAAGTTACCGCAGTTGGTTTTGTCCCCCTTCTTAAAAATAGGTACAATTATGGACTCCTTCCATTGATCTGGTGCAATTTCCTTTTCCCAAATAGCAAGTACAAGTTTATAAATTTCGCTATATAATGCACTTCCACCCTCTTGTATTAATTCTGCTGGAATTTGATCGATACCTGGAGACTTGTACTTTTTCAGATTTTCTATCGCAATTTCGACTTCTGAAAGCGTGGGTTCGGGTATAAATGGCTCAGCAGTTTGTATTTCAATTTCGTCCCGATCATTTCTATTTGGCCTATGTACATTTAGTAGTTGCGCAAAATAGTTTTTCCATCTGTTTAGGATTGATGGAGAGTCTACAAGCAAGTCACCATTCTCATCCTTGATCACGTTTACCCTTGGCTGATATCCGTTCTTAAATTCTTTTATACCCTTATATAAATCTCTAATGGTTTTATTCTTACTATCTGTTTCTACCTCATTCAGTTTTTCCTTCAAGTAACCTCTCTTTTTATTCCTAAGTGTACGACTTGCTTCCCGTCTTTCATTGAAATAATTATCTCTCTTCTCCTCAACTGGATCCTGTAAGAATTTCAATTTTGCCTGTTTCCTTCTTTCTACTACTATGCAACAATCTTCATCAAACCACGGTTTCTTTTTCTTAGTTTCATAATAACCTATGCTCTGCTCAGCTGCAATTTTGATACAATCTCTGATATTTTCCCACACGCTATTAACATCTAATTCTTTCTCAACATCGTCGGAACTTTCTAAAGTGGCAAACCTATTCGAAATTTCGACCTGATAATTTTGCTTAGCTTCCTCGTCCTTTAATTTCAAAATATTGAATTTAGTAATATTAACTTGTTGCTCTACTCGCTTGGCTACTGATAATCTTTCTCTTAATGCTCCAATCACCAAATAATGGTCACAATTACTGTCTGCACCCCTGAAAGTTCGAATATCTACTATACTAGTATGTCTCCGTTTATCTATCAAGATGTGATCTATTTGGTTGTGTCAATCCATCTTGAGAAGTCCAAGTATATTTATGTATATCCTTATGGGGGAACGTTGTACTTTTGACAATTAAATTTTTCGATGTGGCAAAGTTGACTAATCTAACTCCATTGTCACTACTAATTGCGTGTAGGCTCTCTTTTCCAATAGTTGGTCTAAAAATATCCTCCCGTCCTACTTTAGCGTTGAAATCCCCCAATAAAATTTTCATGTGATATCTAGGGAACTGATCAAAAGTATGTTCTAATTCCTCATAGAAGCTATCCTTTATATGGTCGTCTTTCTCTTCTGTAGGGGCGTGAGCATTTATAACTATGATGTCGCACCATCTACCCTTAAGTACTAAATATGATAACTTGTCACTGATAAATTCGACCTTTTTTACTGCTGATTTTATTCTTTTATGAACAAAGAATCCTGTTCCTAATTGGTGATTATTGTTTCCTTCCCCATAATACAACAAGTAATCTCCTATTTGTGATATGCCATTCCCATCTAACCTAACCTCTTGTACTCCCACGGAGTCTATTCTATATCTAGCTAGTTCTTTTGCTACTAATGTTACCCCTCCTGTTCTATAAAGACTAGTTACTTTCCAAGTGCCAAATCTCAAAACCTTATTCCTTTGCTGTGGTCGTGCCAGAGAATCAGTCCTATTCCGAGGCTTATTTCACTAGTACTACTAAGAAATATTATGTCAGTTAAAATATTTTTCTAAGAAAAAAGTTTGTCCGGACTTTTAAATAACGCCAGATATTCACAAGTAATGAATCGCCCTAGTTATGTGCTTACCACCTTTATTATATAGGAAGTAAAGCGCACGGATGTGCATGGAAATAGTATAATAGTTTCACACTTTTCCTTGCTGTATTCACTTAACCTTTAAATTGGCAATGTATCCTATAGGATAGAACAGGTTAATAGGCTATATGCCATAATTTTAATAGAACAATAGAAAAAATGGTAGGAAAATTAAAATTTCACAGTAATATAATATTGCACAATATATAAAATATGGACATTGCGATAGTTGTTTTCTTTACAGTCCGACACAGTTTAATAAACTAGTGTGAGAAATGAAGATTTGCCAATTTAAGTGTTAAAGTACTTGTCATAATCTTGTCATAGTGGTACTTTCACATAGTCTCCCACATAATTCACACACAACTTTCACTTGGATTATGAAATATTTCTTTTTGCAGAATTTATGGTGGTAGCCATGTAGTGCTAGTTGAGTGATCGCGCGTCTTAATATTCCTGATTGGGCAGTGTTGGATAAAACTCCTCCCAGATCTCCAGTTCTTGGCCTTGGGGTGTAGATAGTAGTTACCTTTACGTAATCTTGATTTCACCAATAGGAATGGAACCTGACAGGATAAAAAGAAAGGGGGGGAGTACTCCAAGCCAAATATGCTTGAAATCGGCGCGACGGATATGACGTCAAATTACACCTTTTACGCCCAATAATCCACCGCGAAATACCGTCAATTGCCAAAATATTAAATTGCTACTATCAGTTTTGGTCATACGTAAACGGATTAGAATGGATCTGAAGGTAATAGGACTACTAGCAGATTATTATATCAATGTATGTTTCAATGTTTAATATTGCAAAATTCATGTAGGAGAGTATACTGAGTCCTTCTGGGCTACCTCCAATGGGAGGCAGTAATTATTATTTATTTATTTTATTAAAAGTGTCACGGTTGTGACATGGGCTGAACACTTCATTTCCACATTCTTTCTCTTATCAAGAAGAATGTTGGCGTTCCTTCATATGTTAAAGCATAAGGGGGCATATCAACGGACGTATTCTACAGTTGAGCCGAACAGAATATTAGCTTATTTAAAAAAAAATAACACCTGTTGAACTTGGCTACACTTTTGAAATATTCACAACAACACGAAACAATTTGTAAACGTAATAATATGAACAAAACAGCTGATAAACACACCGGAAAAAGAGATGAACTATGGGTAATTTGACGGCCATGCTAGTACACCTTTTTGGTTCCACCGTTTCAAGCTTATGGCCCGGGGTTGAATGGAACCCTGATGAGTTGCGATTTTAGCCGGAAACGTTACCACTTGAGTCATTTACAAACGTTCTTGATGATAAATTGACTGGTTTGCAGAAGCAATATTTCTTGCAGCAACTCATTAACATTCGCAGATGGTATTAATAAGGGAGTTAACAACTCCGCCCGCTTCGCTACGCGTTTCTTCTTTGTTTTCGTTGGCAAGCCCATAAGCCTGGGGTTGGCATACGCTAAATAGCGCACCCATTTTTTTCTCATTCGTAGTGTGAAGGAGTAGAAAGACTTGCTGGCCAAGAATACTAAGAAGGTAACGGCTTCTTAAAGTACAGACGTTTTTACAACTTAAAATGCAATTATTTTATTTATTAGTCCATATATTCATTCATAGTGTTCTTGCCCAAGGGAAGGACTTTCACTGCAAACACAGCATTCTCCAGTCTATCCTATTGTCTGTTTTTCTGTTATAAGGGAACATCCCCGCTTGAGGATCCGTGACGTTACAGTCCTTTAAGGGCTCAGACCGACCAGCCGGTTGCTGGATTCACATCCATATGCCGAAGCAGAAGTGGACTCATATCAATTCTTCGACAGGAACCATTTTTTGAACTAACCCATGACTTCTTCAAAAACGGTATGATATTTTCCAAGATCGTTGGCAATCATCATGATGCCTTGTGTTTCGGAATATCTCACCAAAAGGGCAATAAAATTCTCAGAAATTTTGAATAGACATTAGTAAAATCACACTAACAACGGACAAACATCTATGCTTTAAATGCAATCGAACCCACGACAATTATTTTACACAACGATCGGGTCAACAAACATTATAGTAACTGGGTATTTAAGATATTTAAGACGTATTTGTTAGTGTAAGTGAATATTTGTCAGTTCTGGGGTCAAGTCTTTAAAGTCTGCATTTTCTAGAATTGCACCATGACATAAGCTGCTATTCAAAGCAGCGATACTGCGTAACAGCGAATGTGACATGGGTGTTCATGTCCCTCATTATTAGCAATTTCCTGCTCTTATGTCCCAGATCGGGCTTTCACAACATCCAGTGCGAAGGTAACGCCAGATCCTCTTTCAAAACCAGCAACATGAAATCCTAATCTGTCCCAGACTTACTTCAATCAGTTGATGATTTCTCACTAAACAGGACGCGGTTCGAGATCCGGAAAATTCAGTAAAATATAGGTAGGCTATAACACAGCGTTCGAGAGGACCGTGTGAAAAATATCGAGGCATATTAAAGAGAGAATGCAGAGAGACCAAACGCGTGGAAAAGCATAAGGAACGAAGTTCATCTTACACTTCTGTTTCTATGGTACCATGAGTGACGAATGAATTAAACTTTTCATGTCAAAATGTGAGAATTCTTATCTCATTGTACTGTAGGTTTAATGTATGCATTTCACGTTAAGAAACAATTATATATAAATAGAAACTCGGGTACCAATAATGGAATATGTGCTGGAAGATAACATTTAACTCTTAAATTTTCATTGCCATAGGTAACAGCAAGAAACGATCAAATTTACTGTTACGACCTATTTATGTCTCCCTAATGCATATCGAAATATCGAACCTCATTCATTCATTCATAGTGTTCTGTCCAAGGGCAGGTCTTTCACTGAAAACCCAGAATTCTCCAGTCTTTCCTATTTTCTGCCTTCCTTTTTGTCTCCTCATATGATTAAAAAACCTTAATATCGTCTATCATCTGATATCTTCTTCTCCCCCGAACTCTTCTCCCGTTCACCATTCCTTCCAGTCCATCCTTCAGCAGGCAGTTTCTTCTCAACCAGTAACCCAGCCAATTCCTTTTCCTCTTCCTAATCAGTTTCAGCATCGTTCTTTCTTCATCCACTCTTTCCAACACAACTTCGTTTCTTACTCTATTTCACACATTCCATCCTTCTTCATATCCAGATTTCAAATGCTTCTGTTCGCTTCGCTTTTCTTCACTTCGTCGTAATGTCCATGTTTCTGCCCCCATACAATGCTACACTCCACATAAAGCACTTCACTAGTCTCTTTCTTAGTTCTTACTCCAGAGGTCCGCAGAAGATGCTCACTTTTCTTTTAAAAGCTTCCTTTGCAATTGCTATTCTCCTTTTGACTTTTGCTGTTCGACTTGTTGGCATTTATCTTCATACCATAATGTTCACAGCTGTCATTTAGCTATTGTAGCATATCCCTTAGTATCATGTCCTCTTCTGCTAACAACGCCATATCATCAGCAAATCTTATACACTTTATTCTTCTTCCTCCTACTATCATCCTCCCATGTTCTGAAAACAGTTCTTCACTAAATCCTGCAAGTAGATGTTGAACAGGGTAGGTGATAAAGGGCATCCTTGTCGTACTCCTCTCCGTATGTCACTTCCTTTTGATATTTCTTCTCCTATCCTGACTTTGACTCGTTGTTTCTTATAAAGGTTATTGAACAGCCTCCTCTCTTTCCAATTCACGCCAATTTTCTTTAGGATTCCCGATATCGAAAATAGGAATCAATAATTAAAAATCAAATTTTAAATTAAATACTAGCCGTACCCGTGCGCTCCGCTGCACCCGTTAGAAATAAATATAAAGTAATTACATAATTAAAATAGGACGTTTGATCCAGGGAACATTCGTGTTTGATAGAAGGATAAATCGTTTAATATGTTACTTAATTTAAATTGCATCCAAATAATTAAAATGCGATCATTTTGGTCCAGAGACACTCATTTGGTGCAATGACAATTCCTTTAACCTGTTTCTTAATTTTTATTACATGCAACCATAGTTTAATGAAGATTGACATCATTTAGATTTAATGTATATATTTTATTTTACTTGTTATATGTTTCCATTGAATTATGGTAATAACTTAATTTTAACCCTTGTTTTCTACGTATTCAGTAAATGGCGCTTGGCCCACTATGGTTGTGAACCCTTCAAATAACTTAAATTATATTACATATTATATTATATTATATTATATCAGAAGTTACTGTAATAACATTATATCATCTATGTCCATCTAGAGAAACTACACTTTCCAATGGTGAAATAATAATTAATTATACAAATCGGTTAATTTAGCTTCCGATATTACTTCATACAAACACAGAAACATTCTTTGTAGCCTATCTTTCATAGCTTTCGATTGTTGCTGTCCAAGGCCCCTTATAGACGAAGTCATTTGTTTTTTAATTCATTACACGGCCTTAGATGGCAGTTATTTTAATTTTATAACTCATTTATCTCATTAAATATCAGTCCTATCAAAATTTTTTAAGGAATAAAACTTATCGCAAATTATTTTAAAGAAACTTTTGTTATGTAATATTTTTCACAAAAATCAATAATAAGCGAGATATTTCGATTTATTTAATTCAGGCCCCCTTATAAGCCCCCTTTTCAATAATGTATTTTGAATGACATATACCCTAAAATCTAAGTTACAACGAACTTAATTTATATTCCAATTTTCATCGAAATCCGTTCAGCCATTATCACGTGAAAAGGTAACAAACATACAGACAGACAGACATACAAACAAAAATGTCAAAAAAGCGATTTTCGGTTTCAGGGTGGTTAATTATATATGTCAGGACCAATTATTTTTGGAAAATCGAAAATTACCAGAACAATTTCGGCTACAGATTTATTATTAGTATAGATTTAAGTAAATAACTAGGCCCTATATATATATATATATATATATATATATATATATATATATATAGGCCTACCGGTATATTGGTAGTTTAATGACATCTATACTAATAATAAATCTGTAGCCGAAATTTTTCTGGTAATTTTCGATTTTCCAAAAATAATTGGTCCTAACATATATAATTAACCACCCTGAAACCGAAAATCGCTTTTTTGAAATTTTTGTTTGTATGTCTGTCTGTCTGTCTGTCTGTCTGTCTATCTGTCTGTCTGTCTGTATGTTTGTTACCTTTTCACGCGATAATGGATGAACGGATTTCGATGAAAATTGGAATATAAATTAAGTTCGTTCTAACTTAGATTTTAGGCTATATGGCATTCAAGATACGTTATTTAAAAGGGGGGTTATAAGGTGGACCGAATTAAATAAATCGAAATATCTCGCTTATTATTGATTTTTGTGAAAAATGTCACATAACAAAAGTTTCTTTAAAAATCATTTCCGATACGTTTTAGTCTTTGGAAAATTTTGATAGGACTGATATTTACTGAGATAAATGAGTTTTAAAATTAAAATAACTGCCATCTAAGGCGGTATAATGAAATAAAAAAACAAATGACTTCGTCTATAAGGGGCCTTGATCAACAACAATCGAAAGCTATGAATCATAGCCTACATAGAATGTTTCTGTGTTTGTATGAAGTAATATCGGAAGCTAAATGAACCGATTTGTGTAATTAATTATTATTTTACCATTGGAAAGTGTAGTTTCTCTATATGGACATAATGCTATAATGTTATTACAGTAACGTCTGAGTGAATTGAGGACAGGTAAGATTAAAATAGCTTCTTATGCACAGAAAACGTGATAGGCTATTCTGTGTATTCGTTTCCTGTATTTCTTAAAATAATGTTTATCTCAGAGAAAAAACGAACAACGAGAGTGTATTCATTTAGTATGCAGTAATAATATGTTAGCTTAGCATTCCATTATTTTATAATTCAAATTTTAACTATGCTCAATTGAATCGAGTTAAAATACATATGCATTAAATGTAATGCAAAAAAATTGGGTAATGAGCCAAGCAGATTATATTGCCCTGTTGTAAAATAACATTTGTTCCTCCTGAGATTCAAGAGCCCCCATAACAAATTAAAAACTTACTTATCGGGGTACATCCGTTATCAACACATTTTTTATATAATATAATATAATATAATATAATATAATATAATATAATATAATATAATATAATATAATATAATATAATATAATATAATATAATATAATATAATATAATATAATATAATATAATATAATATAATATAATATAATATAATATAAGTTATTTGAAGGGTTCAGAACCATAGTGGGCCAAGCGCCATTTACTGAATACGTAGAAAACAAGAGTTAAAATTAAGTTATTACCATAATTCAATGGAAGCATATAACAAGTAAAATAAAGTATACACATTAAATGTAAATGATGTCAATGTTCATTGAACTATGGATGCATGTAATAAAAATTAAGAAATATGTTAAAGGAATTGTCATTGCACCAAATGAGTGTCTCTGGACCAAAATGATTCCATTTTAATTATTTAAATACAATTTAAATTAAGTAACATATTAAATGATTTATCCTTCTATCAAACACGAATGTTCCCTGGATCAAATGTCCTATTTTAATTATGTAATTACTTTATATTTATTTCTAACGGGTGCAGCAGAGCGCACGGGTACGGCTAGTACATAATATATTGACCTCAAACTTGAAAAACAGAGTAATAAATTATCCATTCAAATCCAACAAAATGACATAAATAGGCTATGCACAAAATCTTAAATCTATAACGTAAAATTGCAAAATAGCATAAATTTCAAATAAGAAAATTATATATTATTAGAATATTAGGTTCTTAAACAGAATTTGTCCACCGCTGTGGAGTAACGGCATGTCTGACCGTGAAACGAGCAAGCCTGAGTTCAAATCCTGTTTGGTTGAAGGTTTTCCCCCAACCTATTAAGAAAAAATGCTGGAAATACAATATTACCTTCATTTCACTTAGACGCTAGAAAACCACCGCAGTTGATAAAGCGTCGTAAAAAAACCAATTAAAAATTAAACAGAATTTTAATTAAACATGCAGTGTCTGCCTAAAAAACATTTCGTCACAATCCGGGATCTGTTGAAATATTTGGAACATGAATGAGGACGTGAGAGTGGTTGCTGTGTGACTGTACTTGCAAACTCTATTTAGCAGCTTGTGACGTAGCAGAAATGAAATGGCATGCGGGTGACGGGGAGGATTTCTGTAACGCAAGTAGGCCAACGTCCACCGCTATCACCGCGAAGTTGCAATGTAAACAAAAACAGCTGCCTGCTGCATTCCTGGTGTACGAGTTGGCAATTGTCCTTATCATACACTCTGAATGCTCTACCAAGTCCATCAAAAAGCTGCACAATTCATAACGCTCGAAGATCGATGTGATTCATAAAAAAAAAAACAGAAGACTGTCCTTCGATTTATCTTGTTATTTAGTTGCCTGGACGACGACGACACAATCGACAAAGGGAGAATTCTTATGCCTTTAATGTTTATGCTTGTCCGTCTGCTGACGTAAAAGACTTCGACCTCTGATGAGAGGATTTTATTAAATTTCGCAGTTAACTTTATTTTTATTATCATAACTGATAGTGCATAATTTGAATAAAATGAAATAACAGTTGAACAAGGCATGTAGAAATGGACTACCCAAAAGACAAACAACACGGAAGAAAAGGAAAATACGATAGAGAAAGAGATGACCAAACTACAGAGCAGGCACACGCCTAAATAACGAAGTGTGGAATGGAAAGAAAAAGAAAAAAGGAGGAAGAGAATGACGGAGAGGGGAGGATACAGTAAGAGTATATGACCTATTGTCGAAATGTGAAGTGTCTCAATATTTAACTATTTAGAGCTGTATCGAATGAGTGTATTGATTCTTGAAGGTGGAGAATAAACTAAAATAATACGAACATAACGTACCACAATTATTTTTATGTACAATTTTCTACATCACTTCTTTGAATCTTTATACTTTCTTCACTGTAAGAGCCTGTCAGTTAGTCAACCTCTATTACATTGCAGATTACTGCAGACCACAATACTTTCTTTATTTTTGTAAGTTGGTTATTTAACGACGCTGTATCAATTACGGGGTTATTTCGATGAGATTGGTGATAGTGAGATGGTATATGGCGAGGTGAGGCCGAGAATTCGCCATAGATTACCTGGCATTCACCTTACGGTTGGGGAAAACCTCGGAAAAAAACTCAACCACATAATCAGATTAGTCGGGGATCGAACCCGCGCCCGAGCGCAACTTCAGACCGGCAGGCAAGCGCCTTAACCGACTGAACCACGTTGGTGGCTTACTTTCTTTATTTGCTGTCTTGTTGCAGAACCATCTGTAATCTCATTTGAGATATTGACCTTTAGAGATATCTGCCCGCAAAACAAATAACTAAATAAATAAAATAAATAAAATAAAATAAATAAATAAAATAACTAAATAAATAACTAATAAAATAAATAAGTACTTTTAGGCGCAGTAATTTACTTTTAAGCACGCTAATTTATGGACGCGGAAAACAATGACTTTTCGATAAGTTCTTACTAAAATGAGAATCGAAAAGTCGTAATTATAAAACGACTATTTGAAAAAGTATTTAACTACATATCTATTTGCGATATAAAGTGTCTATTACCTTCAGTTTCTCATTACAATCGTAAATCCAGTGCAAGCATGAGTGGAAAATCAGCAGCTGAAGAAATATATAAAGTGGAATGTGAAGGAGTGGTTAATAGGCAGTATCAAACTGGAAGCATTCAGTGATGGAGACCTAAGCCTTGAAGGAAACCTCACTCAGGAAGACCATCTATTCTAGACAATGAGGATATATCCAGCAAACTGGAAGAGTAACCAATCGTCAGTAGCAGTGATTTGTCAGCACGTCTCGGTATTTATAAGATTACAGTCTATCTCCACCTCCACCAGTTTGGTATTGTGTCTAACGGCGAAGGTTAGATCCGTATGCATTGACAAAAGCACAGTTATAGGAAAAAACTTTTGAGATGACCTAATAAAACAACGATTCAATAATATCGTAACAACATTCTCAACAATTTTCATTCACACACATATGCATATGCAAATAAATACGATGCTTAATGATTATAATTATTTTATCTTTGACTAGGCTATGTCAATCACCATGGAGATGCAGTAGCAGGAGGCCGTGGAGCTCGTACGGGAAGTGTATTATAACAGTAAAGAGTATCTTGAGAGTCATCTGCTGTAACGGTACGTTCTCTGCGAACCCAACAACGTCACGAAACGGTTAACAGATTCCGCGACGGTTCAGAGGTCCACGATTCGATTACTTCATGCAGCAAACATCCATAGTTCAAATTTAAATGCAACATAGAAGAACAAATTAGGAATTATTTATATTTAACAACTATTTTTCAACTAAAAAGGACTATTCACAAAGGGTTCGGTGACGATGGAAATATTCGCCGCTAGATACGAGATTTGTGGGCCGATATCGGGTTGAAAACGATTACATTTTAAGAGCGATGAAAATTCTTAGCTTAGAATTCGCTGGCCCCGTTTTTGAATGAAAGATCTGCAGGAAAAAGTTACCGAAAGTTCTTCGCCCACGTCTAAAGTTGAACTGCAGACGTTTTGACTATTATTTTCCATCACCTTATCGACGTTCAAAAACCACTGAATGTGTAAGCATAGTTAAATGTAGTAGTAGTAGTAGTAGTAGTAGTAGTAGTAGTAGTAGTAGTAGTAGTAGTAGTAGTAGTATTAGTAATAGTAGTAGTAGTAGTAATAATAATAATAATAATAATAATAATAATAATAATGATACTAATAATAAATTGTCTTCTTGTAGGGGAAACCCGGGCAAAGCGGATAAGCTAAGAATAAACAATGCCACAGTTTATATTTTGGTGCTCCCGAAATAAAGACTTCATGACTTTGGTTGTGACACATGTTGTCCACATATCTACAAAAGAGGAATTCGTTTCTCATACCTCGGAGAGTGATATGATTTGAGAAAGAAAATATAGTTAATTATTCGCTTCGCCCGTGTACCCGGGCAAAGCGAATAATTAACCCGAGCAAAGTCAATATCCCTATAAAATTTTCACCTTTCTATTTAATTTATATTCACTGATAATAAAAATAAATCAACACATAAACACGATGTTAATGAGTGTAATTGATGTATTGAATATTTCGTCAATCTCTGAAGATGCCGACATCACAAGTGTTTGATTCTGAGTGAGCATTAACTGTTTCTTCAGCCGCTGAAGAAGCTGGCACCGCAGAATTTGTTAAATCTGAGCCAGCTGTCGTTTCGCTGATTTCTGTCTCAAGTGGGCGATCTGTAAGTTCATCTGGAGCAAACTCTTCATCAACAAACACATTATGGTTCTATGGCCAGATAGCAGAACCACTGATTGGAAGATTTTATTTCTTCAAGTGCTTTCTTCATGGCTTCTTCAGACCATTTGGCTTGCTCCGTCTTCCGTTTGAAAAATTAAACCATCTGAAAACACATTACGACCTTTTTAAGTAAAAATTAAGATCAATGTTGCTGATTTATAATTTAATTAGTGTGACTTAATGCCTCCACTATGTAAAATGATCTAACACGCTTTATTACAATAGACAAATATATACAAAAATATAGCTGACACTTATATAGCGGATAAGTTATCCACTTTGCCCTATTCACTTTGCCCGCAGACGCCACTTCGCTTTTCATTTAAGGTTGTACAAACATAAACGTCAATAATCTTCTTCGTAAGTACGGCATTTTAGAACTAATTCTATCGCCTATATATTACTATCACATAACAAAGAGTTTCTGCAGTACTCTATGTTGTACATATGTTTCTCTTACCTTGAAATATTTTAAGAAGACTGTCAATTTTCTTCAAACACACGCTGACTTCTTCTCTTACTAGCTAGAATGACGATAAGTCAGTTCCAGCAGCAAAATCTGGTTGGGAATCTTCCCCAACACAGCAGAAAGCGCTACCTGTTGGCGTTTCTAAGAAATAGGCATTATTCTCTTTGCCCGGGTTATTCGTTTTGCCCGGGTCTCCCCTACCCCTCGCAATTCATGGTTTGTAGTCGTATCTTTACAATATTTTATGAAGTGTTTCGTATGATTAAGTAAATATTCGTTGAACCTGCTTGGCATCAGATTCGCGCGACCTGAAAGAAGGTGTGACGACAGTATTGAAGGGTTGAAGAAAGAGAGGAAGCCTCCCCGTTATGATAATGCAGGACGAAGTAACTGGACCGAGGGTCTTCACAAAAGAGACAGCTGCGCATCGTGTGAAGGAAGTAGCTGACAGAAGCAACCTTCCGGGTTGTGCATGAGTGACACAAGGTATCGTCTAGACCCGGGCGATAGCGCTATCGTCAATATCAAATTTCAGGACCGGCATAGCACGACTTCGTTCCTCGACTATTAGAGACGCTGTAACGAACAAATACTGTATGTCATAACAAAATACTGCATAATATAATATAATATAATATAATATAATATAATATAATATAATATAATATAATATAATATAATATAATATAATATAATATAATATAATATAATATAATATAATATGTGTTATAGGGACTTTTCCAGAATCTAAATCACTGGAAGAAATGTTTTATTTCGTGTAGAGCTGTAGACAGTTTTTCGCATCCTTTAGTTTTGTTGCTAATTTCTAGTTTGTCCTTTACTCGACTGTTTAATTTAAATTTCCAAATTAAATTAAATGTAAAATGGTTGTACTTATAATAATAATAATAATAATAATTATTATTATTATTATTATTATTATTATTATTTATATATTCTGACGAAGTTAAGGCCATCAGGCCTTCTCTTCCACATAACCCAGAAACAAAAGAAGCTGATACAGTTTTACAGATACAGTTTTGACATGAATTTTATTACAAGTTAATGTATGTAATACAATAATATACAAATATTGTATTATTTACAATTAAATAATATAATATTATAAACAAACGTAAATATGTAATATAATATAATATAATATAATATAATATAATATAATATAATATAATATAATATAATATAATATAATATAATATAATATAATATAATATAATATAATATGTGTTATGGGGACTTTTCCAGAATCTAAATCACTGGAAGAAATGTTTTATTTCGTGTAGAGCTGTAGACAGTTTTTCGCATCCTTTAGTTTTGTTGCTAATTTCTAGTTTGTCCTTTACTCGACTGTTTAATTTAAATTTCCAAATTAAATTAAATGTAAAATGGTTGTACTTATAATAATAATAATAATAATAATAATAATAATAATAATAATAATAATAATTATTATTATTATTATTATTTATATATTCTGACGAAGTTAAGGCCATCAGGCCTTCTCTTCCACATAACCCAGAAACAAAAGAAGCTGATACAGTTTTACAGATACAGTTTTGACATGAATTTTATTACAAGTTAATGTATGTAATACAATAATATACAAATATTGTATTATTTACAATTAAATAATATAATATTATAAACAAACGTAAATATGTAATATAATATAATATAATATAATATAATATAATATAATATAATATAATATAATATAATATAATATAATATAATATGGTATGGTATGGTATGGTATGGTATGGTATGGTATGGTATGACATGACATGACATGACATGACATGACATAATATAATATAATATAATATAATATAATATAATATAATATAATATAATATAATATAATATAATATAATATATTTTCGTTTCTAGTTACTAGTCCTAAGGAACCGAGTTACCTTCCCGTCAGGAAAGTAAAGGTTTACCCTCCTTCCATACGTACTAGGTGTGTACTAGCGTCGTGCATTACAGGCGCTTTGTAAATATCAAGTCGAGTTTGACGAACTTCGATATTCGCCGATGTTCGCTCTGCAGAAGGAGGCCTGTCGTGTTTGTTGCACCTTTTTATAAAAATATTCGCTGTCCTCCATTCCCACCCCTTCATGTTTTAGCAGCTTAAAGATTTCAGCACAGACCTCGCGATTAGTTTTTCATATGAAATATGACGAAGTTTGTAATGTCTTGGTTGTCTCTCTTATGTTCGAACATTGAAGGACGATAGTGTGTACCTTGCATGAAATTTGTCGTGTAATGTTCCGAACCAAGGCGCTTCTACATACCGACTACATGACCGGGCTTGTCCGCATAATGTAATACAGCGTTAGTAGAATGACACTGTACACCCCATGATTTGCGAAGATTTTTCCAGTCCGACAAGGGATCCGTGTGGTATTCGTGAATCCGATGCTAACAAATGGGCCATTCAGACTCATCCCTAACAGAGCCAAGGCCCATCCTCAGATGATTACCTGATAAATTTCAGGGCCGAGAGCTCCAAGTGATTGATAAATTATGCAACAGGATTGGAGACTCTTATCATCCTCCAAGTCTTCACCCCAGTCTACCTTTAAGCATTGCAAATGATAGATGAAATGAGGAGGAGAGGTGAAAGGTGTTGCTGGAATGAAAGACGGAAAATGAGAGTACTCTGAGAGAAAACTCTGCAATAGAGAGGTGCAGAATATGACTTACATCCGGTTTTCATTCGGTCAGAGAGCATCCGTCAAGACAGAGCATCCGACCGAATGTTCGAATTTCAACCAGTTGCCCCTGATGTTTTGCAGGCTAGACAAAACACTAACATTTTCTGAGTACACAAATGGAGTTCAATATCATGTGTAATTTAAAAAAATATATTTGCTTAATATAGGCCTACAATTGATTGCATACTTTATTACACTTATCATCATAACATTATATAGATGAACAAATGGACATCGGTAACAACAAAGGAAATAAATGTAAAACATTATATGAAATATGGTGTGTAAAGAAATGCAAGAATAGAAAAAAATTGCAATTGCAAAAAATAAGTAGGCCTACATGCATTCTATTGTAACGTTTACACTTTAAGCCCAAAATGCATACCTCTAAAACAGTAGTTATTAATGCCTTTTAATTACTCTAAGCAGATGCATTATTCCATTAATAAATAATTTTATGAAGATATGTTTTGCACTTGGCAATACCAACTGTAATACCTGAATGAATGAATGAATGAATGAATGAATGAATGAATGAATGAATGAATGAATGAATGAATGAATGAATGAATGAATGAATGAATGAATGAATGAATGATTGAATCAGTCAATGAATTAATCAATGAATCCCTGGATGAATGAATCAATGAGTCGATGGATGGATGGTTGGATCGATGGATGATTGATTGATTGATTGTAGTGAGAGAAGAAGAATTATCAATTAAATAATAGGCCTACACGATGATAATCGCGCCCTTATAAGGGCTGTTGGACCTCCTGCATGGCTCAGTGTGGTCTGTCTTTGCAGTCTACCCACAAGAGTGAGAAACAACTCGAATATTCGTTAAACCGAACCTGAGACACTCCACGAGACGGAAGAGCTTTGCATACTGACTATAGCGCCAGACGTTCAATAGCAATATATAATTTATATTTTTCATAACCGGTTGTGTACGATTCTACTCTGCAATGCCTGCTTTACTCAGAATAAATTCCATCAAGACCAGGCCGGGGGGATCAAACCAGGGGCTCCTGAATGGAAGAGAAACGCACTAGCGCTGAACCACAGGGTAGTTAGGTAAAGTCGAACCTTTACATAAGCATCACATGTCCTGGAATAATACAGCGGTGTTTACAGAGAAAATGTTAAATAATATTTTAGGGCAGACAGTTTTCCAGGAAGAGTTTGCCTACGGAAAATAATCTCACCCCTAGTAAAAGGGAAAGTGGGAGGTTCCCTGACGACTATAATGGCAGCCAGTGATTGAGTACATTGTTTCACATTAACACATGCCTTTTGTATGGTAATGGTTTCATAAACGATTCACGGAAATATATATCGATAAATGGCTACGCCTTCCAGGCTACATTGCCTTCTTCGAATTCCGTGATTTCGAACCACTGCTTGAGATACACTGAATATTTATTTCCTTCTTAGTATTTAACCACGAGAAATTAACATGTAATTATTCATATATTGGAAAGAAAGAATAACAAATGAATTGAATGACAGTAATTTAATTGAAGGAGAAGAAATGTAAGCATAATGCCAGTACTGTATAGTAAGTTTAGAGGAAAACCTCATTAGGTGGCTAGAAAATCCACGGTATATTATTGTTATTATTATTATTATTATTATTATTATTATTATTATTATTATTATTATTATTATTATTATTATTATTATTATTATTATTATTATTATTAGCATGGTCAATATTGTTATTTTTTGTATTTTGTAGCTCATAGTTCTAGTGAAAATATCTCAGTTGTTATAAAATTCGATTTTCGAAACTGTATGGAGGTTTAACTTTCTGTTACAGGGTCAATGTATTCCCCGTGTCTTGTGCTGTCCTTAAAAGAGGACTTGTGCCTCATTGTCATGACTAGGGAACGGGTTTCTAGGTGCTAAAAAAGAGAGATTTAGAACTTTATAAAATCCAATTTAGAACTTTTAGAAGTTTATACAAAATTAACAATAAAATCATTTAAATTTTGGTAAATATTCCATTTTAAGTGGAATTTATGTAAAAAGAACTGATGCTGACAATGAGTGGTTACTGAACTGAAGACTTAAATTCTATCAGTGAAAGAGACTGATTGCTGATTGGTCATTTTCATTTCGTATAACGGGAGTACATTGACGCGAAAACTAATTTGTAAGCTCTCGCCTAACCTAAAAACCCTACCACCCCTTTTATGCTAGGATGAACTTTTCCAAATGGACTGCGTTGCCAACAAATTAGGTAAAAATCTTCTTCCCTTCCCTGGACCAAAATGGAACAAACTTCCAGACTAGTGTTTGTCTGTAAGAGAATTATTTTACATTTAAAATAACATTTTTGTAGTTTTTTGGACATTTTTGCTACCTATATTTTTATTTTAAATATACACAAAACACTAAAAAATACGCTTTTGAGACACAAACACAGTTTTAGGCATTTATACGAGTTTATGGTTCATTTATAGAATTTTGATAGTGGGATCCTGTATATATGAAACGTAGAGAAACATACTACGTCTAGGACGTAGCAAACACAATATCTACTGCACTAGAAAACCGTTCCCTAGTCATGACAAAACACCTGTAATGCCCATTTCTTATTTAACGTTTCGTTATAAGTAACTGTAGAAATTATCCGGAGTAGATGAAAATAAATGACTGTACGGCGATAGTGGAGTACAGAACTTGTGGACAAAATATGCTCTGGGGGCGCATGATAGAATCTGCACTGAATTCAACTCCATGCTTGTTTAGTGAGAAGTCATGACAAAGATGATGCTATTATTGAATACCTAGTGCTGGTTAACAATCTTCAGAGCGATGGGAACGTAATGAACCAAAAGTCACAAAACTTTGAAAACAAATTATCATGATAGTGATATCGTTATAGGTCTGAATCATCGGTGGATGAATCTTGATTCAGACAATCTCAACTGATGCATTACCATGTGCAACGGAACAGGTTTGAAGTCCGGACCAGTCACGTGCGAAACTGCGCCCACGCTCGATTACGGGCGCGGAGATTCCGACTGACTCATCGCCTGAGAGGTGATGCGAGCCACTGAGCAACCTGTGGTTCTGAGCGCAGTCATGCAATCCTTAACAGCATAGTAGAAGACTTCAGAGTAAATGTGATGCCATTCATGCCAACTGTTCGAGACAGACGATGGGGGTAGATATACAGTCAAGAATGTATTCTGGGTGTACGCGGAAAAATACACAGGAAATATACTGAAATAAAAAGGTAACATCGTTAGTTCTAACATTTTAGTCCATTTCCCTAAGATTCAACTTTGCTTTAAAGAGAGATTGAGGCCGAAGGTGGCTAACTAGGCTCATCTCTGACCTCTCTTACAATCTCCCTAAATTATACCCGAGCTTCAGTGCCAGAAGGGATTTGTTCAGTTGCAACTCATCCGTCGTTGTCAAGGCGACGACTTTACGTTTTCCGTCTTTTGTTTCTAGGAAAGATACACAGTCTATTTCTGAACAGGCCGTGTTTAACAATAGTGGTTGCTACACATGACAACGAACACAAGGCGGCTAATGTATGTGTCATCATGTCTGTGGCATTCAAAGTAAATTTTAATTTCACAATTTTTCTGAGAGGATTAAGAAATCATAATAAACGGTACATTCAAAATGATTTAGTGAAATATTACTACAACAAATGATATAATAATAAAATATTTGGGAAAGTAAAATTTTCCTCTGTTTTCTTCTGTCACAAACATTGGCACAAACACCGTCGATTTATTATTATTATTATTATTATTATTATTATTATTATTATTATTATTATTATTATTATTATTATTAAGTTAATTTATACACGCTTTAACATCTGTGGTCATATCGCGTGTTAGGATCTATGGGTATACCAGTAGGCCGTTATTATTGTGGAGTTTCTGTTCCTTTTGTGTGTTGTACATGGCTTGTGTTCATGTAACTGATTTTATATTTTGATTAATGTTTATGATATTCGTGACTGAGGTAATGATGAATCATGGCACTTAAATCTTCAATCCGGCATTTGCCTTTGTGACTGAGGGACACCAAAAAAAAAAAACCCCAGCCAGATTGGCCGGCCACGAGGTTTGAACTCTGGACCTCCGGAATACGAGTCACAAACGCTATCGACTGCGCCAACTCGCTCGGTTACTATTATATTTATTATTATTATTATTACTCCTACTATTATTATTATTATTATTATTATTATTATTATTACTACTACTACTATTACTTATTTACTTTAAGGAAACCGGAGGTTCATTGCCGCCCTCACATAAGCCCGCCATACTGTAGGTCCCTATCCTGAACAAGACCAATCCACTCTCTATCATCATATCCCACCTCCATTTTAATATTATCCTCCCATCTACGTCTCGGTCTCCCCAAAGGTATTTTTCCCTCCGGCCTCCCAACTAACACTCTATATGCATTTCTGGATTCGCCCATACGTGCTACATGCCCTGCCCATCTCAAACGTCTGGATTTAATGTTCCTAATTATGTCTGGTGAAGAATACCATACGTGCAGTTCTGCGTTGTGTAACTTTCTCCATTCTCCTGTAACTTCATCCCTCTTAGCCCGAAATATTTTCCTAAGCACCTTATTCTCAAACACCCTTAACCTATGTTCCTCTCTCAAGTTTTACAACCATAAAGAACAACCGGTAATATAACTGTTTTATAAATTCTAACTTTCAGATTTTTTGACAGCAGACTGGAAGATAAAAGCTTCTCAACCGAATAATAACATTCATTTCCCATATTTATTCTGTGTTTAATTTCCTCCCGAGTATCATTTATATTAATATTGTTACTGTTGCTCCCAGGTATTTGAATTTTTCCACCTCTTCAAAGGATAAATTTCCAATTACTATTATTATTATTATTATTATTATTATTATTATTATTATTATTATTATTACCATCATCCTTAATATTCTCCACATGGAATCTATATGGCGGGGACGTTCTATACAAGTAAGCCATTGCAGTGATGGGAGACTGATGTTTACATTGCATTGTTGAGGAGGTGCGTGAATTAAGCAGTCATGGTAATGTTCGTGCGTCTTTCTTTCTGTTGACCTCATGGGGAACATTGAATGGGAACAAAAGACTGGATTGTTCCTCTTGAAGGCGAGACAGATTAGAACTTCAGCTGTTGAAGTTTGTGATGCAAACTGACGAAGGGATACACAATTGTACACTTTTATGCCTGTTTAGGTTAGGATATATTATACAATGTGTTTTGTTTGTGCCATTTTTATTTTCATCTGTGTGTTCTTCTGGAGAGTGGTTGGTTCTAACTATAGGTGAGGGAGGTGAAATCTACCAAGAAGGACTTGTTTTACACACCACGTACGGTCAGAAGACCCGTGCATGGGATTTAAGAGAAAATTCTGTTGATATAGGCTAGAACATCTGTATGTGTAATATTGTTTAATAAATCCATCTACTTACTTCTTTCTGGGAACTAGACCGTCAAAAGAAGCAAGATTAATTTTTAGTTACCGAAAACTCAGCCAAGTAAATGTTTTATTCAAGCCTAGAACTAAATAGGCAATTTCCACTAATGTGACCAAAAATAATGTGTCCTACATAACACAGTTTCCACGTGTAAATATGTTATACCCTCTTGACTGAACACCCTGTGTGCGGCTAGGAAAGTAAAAGGAAGCGGCAATACATCGAAGTCCCAGTAGCTAGAAGAGCATTTTGTGCATTCCGTACCGATCTATGTGAGCTCTGTAATCACGAGAAGGGGGCAGAGGAGGGGAATCGGAACCTCGACTGTCATCTGTTATTTCCTGTGTCATGGATGATGAGACACTCCCTGCATACGAAACAGTCCTCCAGGCTACCGCACCAGTGTTCGGAACCGGAGATAGAGATATTCGAAATATGACAAGTTAAAGAAATGTGCCGAATAAGTTCTTTGAACTGTGAAATTACCAAATTCTGTTCTCCCGAGACTTGACTACATATCCCTCTTCGTGGATGGAATCTGGTTTTCTTCTAAGTCGAAATCACTATCAGAGCTCCACAACGAAATACCTAGGCAATGTGGTTATCTCATTTTAATATTACAATAAGAAGAATAAATAATTTTAAGAATATTTTAAACCATCTCACATTGAGAAATGAGAAAATTCTTGGAACAGTATTATTGTCACCGGAAAAGTAGCTCAGGTGTTAGACTTGTTTGCCCTCTGGTCCAAAGCGGGCGTGGATTCCATTCCCCATTGGGCTGATTACCTTATTGGCTTTCTTTCGAGGTTTTCCCAACTATAGGGCGAATGTCAAGTAATCCCACTGTGAATCCTCGGCCTCATCTCGCCAAATACCATGTCGCTATCATCAACTCTATGAACGCTAAATAACCTGGTATTTGATATAGCGTGGTTAAATAGCCGACTGAAAAAAACAGTTGTATTTTAAGTAATTATGAGGCAGTTCCAATAACAATATTGATATCGATATTTTTATGCAATTATTGATAACATTCTTTCAATTCCGGCTCAAATTTTGGTATCTACAATTTGTTGTTATCGCAAGATCTTTATACTCACCGCTTGAGAGTTAAGGCAACTGGAAGGCGGAGTTACACTGCCTCGATGATGATGATATTATGACAGGATGATTATGAAATGCCAGGAGAGGTCTTAAACCTAAGTCTAACGTAACTTCCAGTTCATGGACGAACACAGGAACATTCCCTTTTAAGGGGAAATTCCTGTGTTCTAACCGGGAATCGAACCCGGGATCTCATGAACTGTAGTCAGAAGCTCTGACCACTAGCCCATGAGGCTGGTCATTCCGACAATTATTATTATTATTATTATTATTATTATTATTAGTATTCTTCTTCTTCTTCTTCTTCTTCTTCTTCTTATTATTATTATTATTATTATTATTATTATTATTATTATTACTATTATTATTATTATTACTATATTACCGGTTGTTTTGTATGGCTGTGAAACTTGGACTCTCACTTTGAGAGAGGAACAGAGATTGAGGGTTTTTGAGAATAAGGTTCTTAGAAAAATATTTGGGGTTAAGAGGGATGAAGTTACAGGAGAATGGAGAAAGTTACACAACGCAGAGCTGCACGAATTGTATCCTTCACCTGACATAATTAGGAACATTAAATCCAGACGTTTGAGATGGGCAGGGCATGTAGCACGTATGGGCGAATCCAGAAATGCATATAGAGTGTTAGTTGGGAGGCCAGAGGGGAAAAAACCTTTGGGGAGGCCGAGACGTAGATGGGAAGATAATATTAAAATGGATTTGAGGGAGGTGGGATATGATGGTAGAGACTGGATTAATCTTGCTCAGGATAGGGACCAATGGCGGACTTGTGTGAGGGCGGCAATGAACCTCCGGGTTCCTTAAAAGCCAGTAAGTAAGTAAGTAAGTAAGTAAGTAAGTAAGTAAGTAAGTAAGTAAGTAAGTAAGTAAGTAAGTAAGTAAGTAAGTAAGTAAGTAAGTATTATTATTACTAGTATTATTGTCGGAATAATAATTATCATTATCATCACATCCTGAAGGGATAGTAAGAACTATAGCCATACGTCCATTTGAAAAAAAAATTCCCTGTCACACAGCTATGCGCATTCCCAACTAACACGAGTTGACTAAGTCAAAGCTCGCTGAGTACCCTGATTTCGAAGCAGACAACCCGGTTAGTTCCTATAACCTAGTCCTAGATCATCCTCCTACTCCCTTCGCTAGCTGGCGATCGGGGAATGCTATATAGAGAGAACATGGCATGGAGATAATCCCTAACGCGAGGAAACGGAAGAACGTCTAAAAAACCCCAACAGCGACCTTGTTCACTGCCAGTGTCACTATGGATTTTTCAATAAAAATTCCAAATCTGACCGGGTTATTATGGCAATAGGAATATTGTGACTCTAAAAATAAGTAAACGGAACTACAAGAACGTGGTTGTGGATATTTTAATATGTGGAATTTATTCCATACGTACATGGACTTGTCCAGACCAACTGCTGGAAATATTTTCCCCTACGGTTCTTAACTGTCTTTCAACGTCCCATTTTTCATATTGACATCACTCTCACCATTCCAATTGCCTTCGACCTGCCTTCTTTCTTCGCCATGGAGGAGGCGCTGCATAATATTTCTTGTCAATCTATTTTACCGTATTCTCAAGACGTGTTCATGCCATACCAGCCATATACCTTTTCTTGGAATACTGTTTATTAATTTCATCTTTCCCCCTTTTGTTTAATTTCGACACTGTGCTAATACGAAAATTCAGCCGAAAATTTCCGGGGGAAAAAAAAAAAAACATTTCTAAACTTAAAGCTGCTAGCACACGATCAAATGTTCGTCAAATTCAACACTTCGTCAGACTTCTCAAGACTTGCCAATACTTTACAAGTTTTATTGTCAAATCACTTACGATACTTTAAAAGTATGATTATCTTGAAAGTAAATAAGAGCATGTTCTAATCGATTAAAGACTTGACAAGTCTTTGAAGGAAATGACCAATGGGATTTAAAAAATACTGTGGTGCCAAAAACTACAAAAAAGAGCATGATGTCTTGGCCTAGAGAAGTTGTTTGCGAATTAATTCAATTATGATATGAATTAAGGGGTTAGGTACAGCTTACACCAGTAACATTTTTTTGAATTATTCAACATTTTTTTCCTCCATTACTGTGTCTTGTACAATAATGGAAATTAATATGTTTAAAACACTGTCCTTTTGCTATATGAAAAAATATTTTCACGATTTAAAAAAATTATATATATATATATATATATATATACATATATATTTTTTTTTCCGAAATTCAAAGCGATGGCACTTCACTGCGCAGTCATGAAGCGTTTCCCTCATAACTCATAAACTTTTTAACTTTTTCATGTTCTCTCCTATTTTATTTTATTGCTGAAACTCATGTTTACAATATCATGATTTTTCAACTACATCCCTTAATAAATAATATTTTGTATTTGTGTTGGAAGAAAATACTGATATTTGACCATTTTTAAATGAATTTATTTTTATCAGATAATCTAGCAAAGTTAGAGATGTGATTTTGCTTCATATTATAGATATGACATGCATAAATAAACACAAAACATTTCATCACAGAATGTTGGGTAGGTTACTAGTTATGTGGGAAACGCTGCATCACTGCACAGTGAACTGCTACCACTTTGAATTGTGAAAAAAAAATATATATAAATAGTTTTTTTTAATAGTGAAAATATTTGTTTCATATAGGAGAAGAACATTGTTTTACACATAATAATTTTCATTATTGTACAAAATAAAGTAATGGAGGAAAAAAATGTTGAATATTTCCAAAATTTTACTACTGTAAGCTGTACCTAACCCCTTATGCACGTATGGGCGAATCCAGAAATGCATAGCCTATAGAGTGTTAGTTGGAGGCCAGAGGGAAAAAGACCTTTGGGGAGGCCAGACGTAGATGAGAGGATAATATTAAAATTGATTCGAGAGAGGTAGGATATGATGATAGAGACTAGACTAATATTGCACAGGATAGGGACCAATGGCGGGCTTATATGAGGACGGCAATGAACCTGAGGGTTCCTTAAAAGCCATTTGTAAGTATTAAATTCATGCCTGTACGCCGTCTGCTATGGAATACCGCAATAAAATTAATAAAAATAATGCGTAAGAGGAAACTGCAAGGCAGGTGTCTCGAATTAAATACCAACACATGCATTTTTTGAATAAGAAGGTTCTAATTTATAATCTAGGCAAACACTAATCGTGCATATTTTGTTTTAAAACAATATGGAATCGTAATATTTTTCATTTTAGGGTATCGTGGAGTTAAGTGAAACGAAATATTGTTTCGTACAGCCTAGTTATTCTCAAAAAGATTTACATATTTATATCGTAACAAGTACCATAAATAACTATTATTGCATGAATTATCTAGTTTTAGCCTTCATGATGTGTATCAACAATGTTATTTAATTTCGTGTTAAAATTTCCATGGCCTCGTGAAAGTCAATGTTGAATATAACAGACAATAATAAAGAACAATTGACTGCAGAAAATTGCATTTTAATATTATACACTAGCCGTACCCGTGCGCTCCGCTGCACCCGTTAGAAATAAATATAAAGTAATTACATAATTAAAATAGGACGTTTGATCCAGGGAACATTCGTGTTTGATAGAAGGATAAATCGTTTAATATGTTACTTAATTTAAATTGCATCCAAATAATTAAAATGCGATCATTTTGGTCCAGAGACACTCATTTGGTGCAATTACAATTCCTTTAACATGTTTCTTAATTTTTATTACATGCATCCATAGTTCAATGAACATTGACATCATTTACATTTAATGTGTATACTTTATTTTACTTGTTATATGTTTCCATTGAATTATGGTAATAACTTAATTTTAACTCTTGTTTTCTACGTATTCAGTAAATGGCGCTTGGCCCACTATGGTTCTGAACCCTTCAAATGACTTAAATAACTTAAATTATATTATATTATATTATATTACATTATATTACATTACATTACATTACATTACATTACATTACATTACATTACATTACATTATATTATATTATATTATATTATATTATATTATATTATATTATATTATATTATATTATATTATATTATATAAAAAGTGTGTTGATAACGGATGTACCCCGATAAGTAAGTTTTCAATTTGTTATGGGGGCTCTTGATTCTCAGGAGGAACAAATTTTATTTTACAACAGGGCAACATAATCTGCTTGGCTCATTACCCAAATTTTTTGCATTGCATTTAATGAATATGTATTTTATGTATTTTAGCTCGATTCAATTGAGCATAGTTAAAATTTGGATTATAAAATAATGAAATGCTAAGCTAACGTATTATTACTGCATACTAAATCAATACAATCTCGTTGGTCGTTAATTCTCTGAGATAAACATTATTTTAAGAAATACAGGAAACGAATACACAGAATAGCCTATCAAGTTTTCTGTGCATAAGAAGCTATTTTAATCTTACCTGTCCTCAATTCACTCAGAAGTTACTCTAATAACATTATAGCATTATGTCCATACAGAGAAACTACACTTTCCAATGGTGAAATAATAATTAATTATACAAATCGGTTAATTTAGCTTCCGATATTGCTTCATACGAACACAGAAACATTTTCTGTAGGCTATGATTCATAGCTTTCGATTGTTGTTGACCAAGGCCCCATATAGATGAAGTCATTTGTTTATTTCATTACACGGCTTTAGATGACAGTTATTTTAATTTTAAAACTCATTTATCTCATTAAATATCAGTCCTATCAAAATTTTTCAAAGACTAAAACTTACCGGAAATGATTTTTAAAGAAATATTTGGTATGTAACATTTTTCATAAAAATCAATAATAAGCGAGATATTTCGATTTATTTAATTCAGGTCCCCTTATAACCCCCCTTTTCAATAATGTATTTTGAATGCCATATAGCCTATAATCTAAGTTACAACGAACTTAATTTATATTCCAATTTTAATCGAAATCCGTTCAGCCATTATCGCGTGAAAAGGTAACAAACATACAGACAGACAGACAGACAGACAGACAGACAGACATACAAACAAAAATTTCAAAAAAGCGATTTTCGGTTTCAGGGTGGTTAATTATATATGTTGGGACCAATTATTTTTGGAAAATCGAAAATTACCAGAAAAATTTCGGCTACAGATTTATTATTAGTATAGATGAATGTTTCATCGTATTTATTTTTAGTTTTTGTTTAATTAATTTAACGTCTATTTGCAGAATTTTAATGTAGCCTATGCTTTTCTCCTGGTTATGAAGGTTAAATGTACAAATTTTGGTACATATCAGTCAAAGCGTGTAGATTTGTATAGAGAACATACATACATACATACATACATACATACATACATACATACATACATACATACATACATACTGTACATACATACATACATACATACATACATACATACATACTCACATTCACTTTTATATATTAAGATATTTGGTAGGATCGGCCTAGGTGGCGCAGTCGGTATAGTGCTGGCATTCTGTGCCCGAGGTTGCAGTTTCGACGATGCCGGCCGAGGTCGATGGCATTTAAGTGTGTTTCAATGCGACAGGCTCATATCAGTCGACAAAATTCCGCCACACCGGCGACACTGACATAACCTCAGCAATTGCAAGCGTCGTTATATAAAAAACATAAAAAGATATTTGGTAGGTAGGCGAAATAGGTTACAATAAACTTAAAAACGTTTTAAAATCTTGTCAAATATTTAGCAATATGAAACAGCCTTGGACAAATATTTTTCACTATTGATTAATCTTTGACAAGTTTTCTTGTAAAGTATTGAATTGGAACAACAATTTTATTTTGTAAAAACAGCTTAAGAATTTCTTTTGAAAGTTATAATTTTGTGCGGATATCTCTGATCCATAAGATAATATACTTCTTATCATGTTCATTTTGGTTTATTTATAATGTGTTTGTCCCAAAGGACTGAATTTTACATACAAGTTATCTGTCTTGTTCCAGTTAGCCTTCTCATTACTTCACAACATAAAGTTCCACGTGTGTATATTCCAGAGCCCGGATAGTTAAACTGGTTCTCAATTTTCATTTTGTTTCCACTGAACAATAACTCATTTATTTTATGTTGCTCGTAGATGAAACTTGTTTTTTATATTTAAACTCTAATTTATTTACATGCTAACTTTCTACACACAATTTGTACCCTCTGTGCAGAGCGTTGCTTGTGCTATAATCACAGCTGGAAATAGATGGAAAAGTTCACAGAGCGCTTCATACGGTTCGCTTTACGCCGATAGCAGTGCTCATCTAAGACACAAAAGAGCATTAATTTTCATTAACTGGTGCTGTGGCGCGTCAGTGATTGTGATTAATACTGATTAAGTTCTCACAGCCAAATATAATACTTTCCTTCACTAGTATGACATATTTGAGAGAAAAATACAGGGTGATTCACGAGGATTTAGCGTCGCTTATGGAGCTTATTTCAGAAGGCATTCTGAGTAAAAAATAGGCTATCATATAAACATTTGTCCTAATCTCAATACTTCCAGAGTTACACTAATTTGAAGTTGTTTGCAAAATACTATTATTCTTGAGTTTTAAGAATATTACAGATAAAGAATGAACTATTCAGAAGTATCATTTCTTTAATTAGCTAGAGTCCACAACTATGGAGTAACGGTCAGCGCGTCTGGCCACGAAACCAGGCGGGTTCGAATTCCGGTCGGAACATGTTACCTGGTTGAGGTTTTTTCCGGGGTTTTTCCTCAACCCAATATGAGCAAATGCTGGGTAACTTTCGGTGCTGGACCCCGGACTCATTTCATCATCATTATCACCTTCATCTCATTCAGACGCTAAATAACCTGAGATGTTGATACAGCGTCATAAACTAACCTAATAAAATAAATTAATTAATTAGCTAGTATTCTGGAGCTAAAAATGTGTTGTCAGTCCCATAGTTGCTTCGTACAGATTTTTTTTTCCGATTTTTAATTACAAAGTTACATTTTATTACGCACTTACCACAACAATTGTTACAAATCACGCTACTCTTGTAAATTCTTTAAGACTGTACATTAGGATGTATAATTAAATTGTAAAGAATCAAGTTCCTAAAGTCGTATGATTTGTAACAATTTTTGTGATAAGTGCGTAAGAATGATGTCATTTTTAGTTAAAAATTGAAAAATAAAATGTGTACAAAGTAATCCATAACACATTTTTAGCTTCAGAACACTAGCCAATTAAATAAACGACACTTCTGTATAGTTCATTCTCTATTTGTAATATCTTATTACCCTTTAAACTAAAGAAAAAATGTATTTTACTAACAACTTCAAATTAATGTAACTTTGAAAATATTGCGATTAGGACAAACGTTTATATTACTTTTTTTTTGCTCAGAATGTCTTCGGAAATAAGCACCGTATGTGACGGTAAATCCTCGAGAACCACCCTGTATTTTCTTCTTTGCCCAAAAGGAGATTAGCAATGGCAAAGGCAGCTTTTAAGAGAATAAAGAGCATTTTCTGCGGACCTCTGGAAAAAGAACTAAGGAAGAGACTAGTGAAGTGCTTTGTGTGGAGTTTAGAATTGTATGGGGCAGAAACATGGACATTACGACAATGCGAAGAGAAGCGACTGGAATCATTTGAAATGTGGATATGGAGAGGAATGGAGCGTGTGAAATGGATAGACAAAATAGGAAATTAAGCTGTCACTGGCTGAGAAGAAACTGCCTACTGAAGGATGCACTGGAAGGAATGGTGAATGGAAGAAAAGTTCGGGGCAGAAGAAGATATCAGATGATAGACAACATTAAGATATAGTACTGTATATGGATTACAGGTGAAGAAGGCAGAAAATAGAGATTGGATAATGCTGACTTTGCAGTGAAAGATCTGCCCTTGGGCAGAAAACTACGAATGAATGAATATCTGTAGGACAGGAAAAAGAAAATTGAAATATTTATATTTCTGGAATATGTATTACATTGCATTATTAGTATTTGTTTCACATCCTCTGGTTGATTGGAAGGGAAAGTCTTACGACTTCAGTTCTGTCAGAATAAATGACATATTAAGTATTGAAAAATAACGTTTAAACCACTGGATATAGTGGGCTACGTCATATTTTAAAGCTCCGATGTTTAAAACGCACATCGTCTGATTACTGTGACATATTCTGTCTTGGAAGTTGGATTTCGTGTAGGAGAATTATGAAGCTGATAAATAGAAGTATAAATTACCTTGAATATATAAACAAGAACAATGACAATTATGGGATCACAAGAACTATGGGTTAATATTTAATTAAAGTAATTATACAAGTAAATAATTTGAAATATTTAGGTCGTAATTCTATTTTTGAAGAAAATTCAGAGATTAAAATTGAAATCAATACTTTCTGTGGAACAATTCGCCTAACATTAGGAAAGTCAGTTTCAAATGAAATGCTATTAAAATTTTATAGAGCAATGGCTCTACCAGCATTTCTTTATGGCAGTGAGAGTTGGATGTTGACCAAGAGCGAAAAATTGTAGCAAGTGAAATGAAGTTCCTAACATACTTTTCAGGCTACACTATAATGGATAGTAAGAGAAATTGTAATATAAAGGAATTAAAAATATGAAGTTTAATTGAAACAATAAAACATTAGCCTATCCCTAGTTCAAGTTGTTGGTCTAGGTCCCCTCTATACTCAGTGAGAATATTTCGATATTGTTCATTTTTTTAGTGGGTTATTTTACGACACTTTATCAACAGCTTAGGTTATTTAGCATCTGAATGAGATGAAGGCGATAATGCCGGTGAAATGAGTCGTTACCCAGCATTTGCTGATATTGGGTTGAGGAAAAACCCCGGAAAAAACCTCAACCAGGTAACTTTCCCCGACCGGGAATCGAACCCGGGCCACCTGGTTTCTCAGCCAGACGCGCTAGCCGTTACTCCACAGGTGTGGACATATATTGTTCATTAACACCCTGAATGTATATGTACAGTCTTACAGTATTACAGTAAAGTTTTGTCACATAGACACTTTATAAGTCCCAGAAAAGAGGCAGTGCGCATGATCAGACATACAACGAAACAAAACTAATTTTATTATCTCAACTAGTCCTATTCTGACCCAGGTCGCACATCTTCTGATAGTTATAAAATATCTATACGACAAACATTTTTTCTAAGACTTTACATATATTGGAAAGTTTTGAAGATAGATTATCCCTGTTATGGTAATCTTCTAAGTGTTCAATTCTTATTGCATTTGTGATCCTATCTTTATTACACGTTATTGTTACCTCCACCTCCACTTTTATTCCAAATCCACAGAAACATCAACATAATTATTTCAATCAATCAAGTTTCAAAAACGATGCCGAGTCCAGAATTGGACATTATTATTTTGTAACGACTATTGTCTGTGAGTGCACTTAAGGGATTGAATCATAAACCGTGTTTCGAAATCGGCTCTGTGGATGTATTTTAATGCTTACCCTTACTACTAAAGCCGGTGTTATTAGTTTTGGTAATGGTACATGAATTATTAATTGCAAAAGCCGGACATTGCTGTTTGCGGTAGTAATTGATATAACATTCATCTCTGATACACAGTTAGATAGCTGTTTACTCTACTATAACTAGCACCGGCCATTTTGACCTCTGTGTAGCTTCAGTGCTTTGATGCCAGAAGGTTGGGAGATCGATCATCCGTCTCAAAAACGAGAAAATATTAATCAAAAACAGGATTCATAGTCTGGGTTCCGATATAATTATATTAAGTTATTATATTTTCCACTAATATTTTGACTGTATTCTTATAATTGTTAGAAACATGATAAACTACAAACTATTAATAGATTTTGATACTTTTTGACATTTTGAGCCACACATTTAGGTACAGTATTTAAACATTAGACTAAACGACATTGGAGAAACGTAATTCCGTGCCCCGGGAGGAATTTGGAACTGGCGACCTTGAGTTAGCCTCACGTTCAAGTCTACAATGCTTGAAGTGCAGGTCATATATTACACAGGTTCACATACTACAGTAAAATATGCAATTCTAGGAACCTATGAAATTTCTTCGTTATATCGAAATACGTTATTTTTCTAAATAAAAACCATGCTTGTTTATTTACCAGTACTTACGCAATACATTTCGGATATATTTTTATGTAGGTCTAGAAAATATCCTTCAATAACATAAAATCCAAACTTATTTTGAAAAGAGAAAGACATACGAAAAGTACACAATATTAAAATTTTATGGCGCATTTTGTAGGACAAGAGGTGCTATATTGCTCGGGAAGCTATGTTGTGAAATTAGTGAGCTGTTATTGAAGACGGGATGTTGCGATATTGTGAGTTTTAATTGGCAGAAAGAAACTAAATAAGGAGCAATGAAAGAACTGCATGAAAAAACCCAACACAAAATTCAGAGACATATGCATCATAATGGACAAACTACATTAGATAATAATAACAATACTAATACTAATAATAATAATAATAATAATAATAATAATAATAATAATAATAATAATAATACTTTATTGCTAGAACAAAGATACACATTGTTTTTATATAATAATTACTTTACATCTCCAGAAAGAGTAAGTTACATACTCGTGCTCATCGGGATTCCACGTAATTTTAAGACATTTTATTAAATGACAGAATAAAAAGTAAAAAAAGAAAAACACAGATACCACTATAATTAGAACTTTAAAATTTCTCTCTAAACAGCAATTTTAATTGACTTTTTTAAAATAAGGAGCATTAGCAAATTGTATGTTTAAGAATTTAGCTGTTATCTTGTTATAAAGCCTTGGGCCGAAGTGATTATAATATAATATATAAATTTAGCTTCCCTTATGGAAAGGTTGCCAGATTTGACAAAGAGTATTACATATAATTTGGAAACACACCTAAAAGGTAAAATGATATACATTTGAAACGGTTAGGGAATCGAGTATACAAAATGTCAGAAAAATTTACACCTAAGTAGCGTTTGTGCTCATTTACAGTTAAGAAAGGAGGGGTAATATCATCAGATAGGTTAGAATGATTTGAATGCCATATACCGGAGAAAAATAATAGTACGGATTTATTGGTATTGATATCTAACCCAATCAACAGCCATCGGTTAAGATAACTTGAAATTTCCATTATCACTCCCATACAAATGATTTCTCAATATCTGAACCGACCCTTTGAGGGCACTAATGGCTATTTCCTTCACAATGGTGTGTGTTAGCCCCAGGTTTTTACATTTGTTGGCAAAGAAGGAGGGTATGGTACCTCGTGCTCCTACCATCAGACCTATTACATCAATGTGGGACAGGCTATATTTATCTTTATAGAACGGAATTGTTGGTTCATAGATCAGCTTCTTTTCACTGTCCACCTCATGCTGTTGTTCTGCACGTGTCTCAAATCTGATGGTGGGATCGAGAATGTATGCCGAGTTGTTCTTAATGGCAATTGTGGTACTTTTAGGTTCTGTCAAGCATATGTTGCCTGAGTTTTTGGACTTAATTAATGGCCACGTGGCCATTATGCAATTGAAATGTTATTATAATGTAAAATATATCGCTACTTGCTAATCAATTTGTATCCTACATTTAAAATTCTTTTCGTTAAAAGGGAGCGAAATTTTTATTTCGTTATATTGATATTTTCGTAAAAACCAAATTCGTTAAATTGAAATAAATTGACATTAAATTATATGGGAAAAAGACAGAAGACAGAAAATAGTTTCGTAATACTGAATATTTCGTTATACTAGCGTTCGTTACGACGACATTGTACTGTATCAAGTTGTTACGCGATCTCCAGATTGAAAGACACTAACTGCTGGTACTGAATGTCAAAGAAATAAAGTTGTGGCGTAATTTATCATAACCGCAGGATTTCCACGAGACAAATTCTGCGTCGCACGGAGTTAATTCGACTACTCTCACGGTCCAAGGCCACTTGATGTTGGACGACACAATAGAGCAATTTTAAGGAAATTACAAGTGTAGAAATTGACCAGTTGCATGCATTATTTTTTGCGTATCCAGGGAAACACGGAGAAACAAATGCAGCTAAGGAATTGCGTAACTACTGCATAGTCTACTCATTTCCTATTTCTTAAAAATCTTTTTATCTTGAAAAAATAAAAGAAATAAATTAAGTAATTCTTATTTAATTTTAAAGTTACACAATAGTTATATAATTTCTACCACCATTCGCTTTTTTTTTTTTTTGGCGAATGTCAAATATTTGTCTTGGCTTAATTTATGAAGTAAATAGTGCCTACTATTAAAATATTAACCTCAATTTATTTTGTATTGTAGAAACTATAAGGAGATTGCTATTATATTAATTTAAAAAACCAATGTATCCATTCGCTAAAAATGAAGTTATTTAGTTTTTATCATTTTCGAAATTTTACGTTTCGAGTTTTCCTGTGGATTTCATTAGCAAAATTTCACTCAGCATTCAATATTGAACATTTTGATAAAATCACACACTATAAGCAGGGGATTTTTTTTTTTCAAAATTGAAAGAGTTTGTATTACATATTTTGATTTATGTAACTTCTGTCCTTAAATGATGTGATTATAATATTTCGTCACAGCACTTCTTTACATGCAATGGTGGATCTTACATTTCTCATATTCGGTGTCACGATTAACAATCATTATAAATAACACTTCTTTGCAGTAGGCGCTTAAAAATACTCTATTCTCACTAGCTATTTACACTCATTGATCTGTCTATCGTACTAGTCAATACTTATCCTACATTTCCTTTGCCATTCACTATTTATTCATTAGTTCTAATATTAGCCCTCTCTAAGTGACATCTCTAACACTGTATACAACTTTCTATTCTTCTTTGAGGGACTAGGTACAGCTTGCAGCAGTAAAATTTTGAAAATATTCAACATTTTTGTTCTCCATTACTGTATCTTGTACAATAATGAAAATTAGTATGTGTAAAACACTGTCCTTCTGCTATATGAAAAAAGTATTTTTATGATTAAAAAAAATTATTTACATTTTGTTTTTTCCAAAATTCATTTCACTATGCAGTGTTGAAGCGTTTCCCACATAACTAAAAAACTATCCAACATTCTGTGATGACATTTTTTTGTGTATTTATGCATGTCTTTTCTACAATATGATGCAAGATCAGTTCTCTGTCTTTGATAGATTGTCAGATAAAAAATAAATTCTTTTTAAAAATGGTCAAATATCAGCATTTTATATTACACAAAATAAAAAAATATATATTTATTGAGGAATGTAGTTGAAAGAGTATGATATTGTAAACATGAGTTTCAGTAATAAAATAAAAATAGAGAGAACATGGAAAAGTTGACATGTTTTTGAGTTATGAGGGAAACGCTTCATCACTGCACAGTGAACTGCAAACATTTTGAATTTTGAAAACAAAAATATAGACAATTTTTTTTAAACCGTAAAAATTTTTTTTCATGTCGCAGAAGGACAGTGTTTTATACATACCAATTTTTATTATTGTACAAGATATAGTAATGGAGGGGAAAAAATGTTGGATATTTCCAAAAAAATTACTGCTGTAAGTTGTACCTGACCCCTTAAATATTAATTCTATCCTACATTTTCTGTCACTACTATTTACTCTAGAACCCAATTTAAATTATTAGTATCAAAATGTAATACTCTGAATTTTAAGATTTTTGTCTTATTTCTCAATCTTTTCCCAGTTCCACTTTATTTCTCTCTTTTTGCTTACTATTGCTTTGATCATTATTCATACAGTCCTAGGTGCCCTTTATTTTCATTATCCCTGTTAACCCTGTAATTTACACTCTTTAATATATCCAACTTCATTGATTTCAACTTTCTGCTCTAGTACCATCCTTCATTTATCTAATATTTATAATTCACTACTTCAAAGTTATATAATTTTCTCATCCTCACTCGATTTTCTTCCCAGTTCCACTTTACCGCTCTTTCTATGCCTCATTTATATTTGTCCCTATCAATTGTTTACACAGGTGGTGCCTTATATAAACATAATATAAACAACATATTATTATAATCAACACAGACAGTACCTTTCGAATAAAAATAATTGTACTCCAATTTCCCGCCGGGAATCTAACCCAGGTTCGTTAATGTGTAACCATAATAGAAGACAATAAGGGGTATTGGAGACAGCTGAGTTTGCAGTGAAAAATCTGCCCTTGGACAGAACACTATGAATGAATGAATGAATGAATGTTTATTAAGTTAAAATTCCATCCAAGCACTTGCGCTGAAAACAGATTAAAAGAAAAAAAATCTCTGTGATTTGCCGGTATTTAAGATGAGGTCTGCATTAATGGTCCGCCATTTTACTTCAGTAATCAACAAGATTATTTCATCACTCTTTTTGTAATACGAAATCCTATTGATTCGTTCACGCTTCTCTAACTTATTTGGCAAAGACTTTGACGAGATCCGTGTTATACTTTTTAAACTGGTTTTCAATCAAGGACTTTAATGAGCTTGCAATACCTGCCTGAATGCGCTAAGCTGCACCCCTCTCTCTATCCTTTTCGCTGTGAATCCGGCCAATTAAACAGAATGCAAGGTTAAATTGGAAAGCGGTAGAAATTAATGCGTTACTTTCTTTTTGCCTGAGATCTGGGGAATAGCGCGCGGCTGTTTGTACCATCAATCTGGCGTAAATCCCACTGCCTTGTATACAGAACGTGCCCCAACACGCAATCTCTAATCTTGTCGCATAAAGCAAGGCTTAAAACTTGCAATTGAATACGTTGCAAAACAACATGGAAATCAAACCGTGCTGAGGGCTGTTCAACTACGATAGAGCACGAATTCTCTCCTTTACAAAAGCAGAAATACCCAAACTCAACGATAACACTTTCGTTCTTTTAGCCTGCTTCCCTTTACAAGAAATAAGAATATATAACAAAGCGAAATAAAGACTGGCAGAAGAAGAAATGGTACAGCACGAAATGAATATAATCGAATATGAAGTGCTCAAGAAATTAAAAAAAGGGGGAAAAAATAACAGGGGATTTAAGGAAATCCCAATGATTGTGTGAGACATCTATATTCCAATTGAACTAATAAAATGCAATATGTAGGCCTGCTTTCTTTAACACTACAGTCCACAATAGTGTATTTTATTTGATATTCATATATATTATACAGCTGATCCATATAAAATATGTATTTCCTATATTATGAATGAATGAATGACAGGGGAAATAGGAGGAGACAAATTTAAAATGTACTCGAAAAACGTTCTTTCAAAGGGAAATTGGAGCTGAGAGGAAGTGTCTATGTGAGATCCAAGCCTGTTGGCCACTTGTCTCACTCCCTTTTTCATAGTTCCGTTGAAGGACTTTTGAAAGAGAAAAGGCAAAAAAGAAAAGATGTAACCTAATAGCTACCACTTGTGGCAAAGGACAATGTGGAACACTTCATCAATAAATAAATAAATAAATAAATAAATAAATAAATAAATAAATAAATCAATCGATAAATAAATAAGTAAACAAATAAATAAATAAATCAATCAGTCAATCAATCAATCAATCAATCAATCAATCAATCAATCAATCAATCAATCAATCAATCAATCAATCAATCAATCAATCAATCAATCAATCAATCAATCAATCAATCAATCAATCAATCAATCAATCAATCAATCAATCAATCAATCAATCAATCAATCTATCAATCTATCAATCAATCAATCAATCAATCAATCAATCAATCAAATAAGGATGGAGCCATAAGGAGTGAGTTTTAAAATGGCAGGCAGATTATTTACTTATGCCTCTATGTTGATTTTAAAAGACCAGTGTACTCATTTTGTCAGGTACGCAGCTTAGAAGTAATTTGTTCCTATTAATTTTCATTTTATTTAGATCCTCTATGCTTAATTAATTTTGGATAGACAAAGAAACTTTTATATTTTGTAAGTGGCTTAAATTAAAAGCTACATTTATAGAACAGTCCATATTTTAATGGAATACTCTAGTATTTAACTAACATTAAATCGAGAATTGGAAGACGGACCGTGTAGGAAAACATGAGGCAACATATTCATCTTACTCTTCTGAAAAGAAGTCTATTTACAATCCATGTATTTCTTACTTCAGTGAGAGATACAAAATGAATATTAATACTTGGGAAGTGAAAGGACTTCGTTTTGGCGCTAGGGTAATTTCATTTAAGTTAACCAAAACCATTCTCCTTTCTCTTAAATTTTCTAATGAGGACATTAACAAAATTTGTCTAATGATATTGAGAGATTCATTATATATTTTATACAATAACTTGTATAACACTACGTAATATTATTTTTTTTTACTTCATTTAATTAGTCTTCATTGTGCTTTCATTTCATGTTTCTCCGAAATCAAATTGTACTTTATTTTTAAATTTATCATTGTTCTGTATTCTCTCCGCAAATCATATTGCATCTTATTTTTAATTTAACCTCTGCTTTGTATTCTGGATCCTAGTGGTCAGCCGTAGATGTCGGCCAGATGTCCCAAATTGTGGAATTAGCAGTGATACCATGAGTGATGTTACAGTAAAACTTTTATAATAGTATAGCCTATCAAATCGTTACAATAAATTTTTACCTCTTTTACCTCGAACATTGACGATTCACGTAAAAAATTGTGACACATACTTTTTCAGTATCTGCTTATGCGGCATTCCGGAAACAATTTTTCTGATATCAGGGAGGCTGAAAACGCGTCTTTATTTTAGTCGGTCACGAGTATTTAAATCTCTGCATTAACTGCGAGGTTATTTGGTGGCGGTGGAATTGGCGTAAGCGAGACGCTATTTGGAAAGCTGAGTCAGGTAATTCGCAATGGAATTAAATGACACTCGCCTTAGTCGGAAATATCCCAACCAGGTAATGTGATAAAGGGCAATTCCAACCACGACCGACCGTAGTTTCGTGTTACAACTCGCTGTCGCTATGCCGATGACACTGGAAACGCGTATTGCTGTGAAAATCCTGAAATATACTTTCTCCAGTGACACGATATATCCCTATATACTTTGTACAACGAGAGAGTAAAAAATGGGATACTTTGTTGGTACATTCTGAGAAATATTCGTCTGAGAATCCTATACCATGTGTGGACTCGCCTTCCGATGGTGAACGATGAATCCCATTACATACAGTGTGAATTCTACGGTAATAACATCTGAGCCAACAGAGAGCCCGTTTCCTGTGGAGATTCATAATACTGACATCCATCTCCAGGAGTAACAAATATCTTTAGTGCCTGGGGTAAAAAGGTGAAAGTCTCAACGACTGAATATAATTGGCAACTGCAGAAACAGCGGGAGAGAAAATCATTCTTATGGTGATTATACAGAAGAGAACTGCCCTACCACTGATTAAACCTGCGAAAAGTCAATCATCTGCCAAGGAATATAGTACCTACTGTGAAACGTAATTTAGAAAGATTTAATTTAAAAATTGGTTAAAGATGCACATAATTTTCTTAGTTTCAAATCAACGGCATGATATATATTAGAAGCGCTCACGTCAGAAATGCTCTTCACTCTATGAGGAATAGACTGTAATTTCCGATTCAAGATACCATCGAGCAGCAAGATCTGTAACTCTACCATATTCTCTGAAAAGCGACCACAATCTAGTATATACAGACACGATGCATGAGTTCTGAGGGTACTAGACTAGACGGCATTTCGGAAGGCGGTTGGTTAGCTTCTATATGCGCCGTAGCATTTCTGGTATGTGACGTCACAAGCTTGTACAGTAGAACAATCAGAATCAGTCTATAACAAGCACTTCCCGAGTTCGTTTGTTCACGTGCGAGTGTTTCAATACATTGAATAAGTAAAACTAACATTTACTGTGTGTATGTAAGGTAAATAAATGGAAGAAGAGACTGTAAAAAGACAAGTATTACACGAGCAGGCGCGGAAAATAGTGTTTAAGGTGTATAATTATTTTAAAAACGTTAACGAGCAGAACGCTGCCGGCCATCTTGATGCTGGCAGCAACGTTTCCAACATGCAAGAAACGACTGCAGAAGCATGTGGTGTGAGATAGAGAACCGTGCAAGAATATTGTTAGTGAAGGAAAGAGGGTTTGTTTGGTGTCATGCTTACAGTAATCAACGGCTAAGGTCATTATTGTCTTTTGATAATTTAAATTCTCTCCTGCGCTATTTGTATTGCACGTGCTCGTGAAGTACGATGTGGCAATGTTGTACGCTGCCTTGCCCTCTCTATCTGTCTCTCTCGACGCAAACGCTAGCAGACAACCGCCTTCCGAATTGCCGTCGACTCTAGGAACAATAGACTGTGCAGGTACTATTTCGCATTGTCTGTAATGAGGCGATAGTGGCGATCCTAGTGGTTAGTAACTATCTGTGGATGCATATTTACTACGTATTGAGCTTCGTGACTGTATAGATTTTGAAGCGACTAACTTCACCAAAGAAAATTAAATCAAAATACCCAGACAAAAAATTCAACAAATCTTAATTCCAAAGGAAAGTGCTGGGCAATAATGAAGAGAAGAAAGATTAGAGCACTGGATTTTGTAACTTTGCAATGGCTGAAATAATAGATCTGTGAGAGTTGAAAAAAAAGTGACATAGGCCTAATCTTGTAGATTCAATGGCATAAAGTACTAAACATCTCATAAAGATTTTAATTCATTAAGTATGAATGAAGACTGCAATGGAGTTATTTAAGCTTATCTCATTTAATTTGCAGAGCACTGTAAACTAGATTTACAAACTACAGAGCACGGATAAAATAACACTGACTCATATTTCACTTATGCATTTGACGCTTACATGTATAATATATTCGATTAAAATGTCAAGAAAATCGACTTATATTGCAAATATTGGAGCTTTATCTACGCTTAAGTTTCTTCGCTACTTGCGCACACAAGGGAGAAAGGAGCAATTTCAGAGACCTCAAACACAGCGGTTATAAAAGTTTGTAACAACTTCATTACGTCTTTATTAGAAGTGTTTCTGAGAAAGAGATTGGTTCTTTTCAGATCGCTAATTACAATCCTCAAAGAAATGTTTCCTCTTCAAGCATTGCCAAGAAAATCAGAAGCAGATCTTTTATTGGTTAAAACGCTGTACGAGTAACATTTTATGTAATGTAAGGGGATGATGTTAAATACCGAAATCCGAAACATATGACAAGTCTTTATAAAAGTATTGCAAGAATGTAAGAAACCGAATGTCAGCTGTCATATCTTACATGTCACCATAGAAACTGAACTTCGAGATAGCTTACGGTGTTTTAACCCTTTCCAGTCCAAATTAAATTTAAAATTAAAAAAAATATATATATTTTGACATGAAGGAGAAACGCTGCCCGATAGTGTTTTGTTTCGGGATTTCAGGGGTGCCAGCTATCTTAAAAATAACTAAGAATATGGCGATGATAACATATGGAGTCATTTGGCATTTTACATGCATTCTCAGAGCAGGTAAAGTGTATGATGCCATATGGAATCATTGGGCTGGAAAGGGTTAATTCCTACAAATGAAAGAAAATTCTCTCATAAAGATAGCAAATTTTAGAAGCATTGAGAGATGATGGGAAACTGAACGTCAATTTTCATTGTCTCATGTTACCATGGAAACTGATATTCAGAAACGATGCTTATGATTTTTAAGTACAAATATTTTGCATGTAAAATGATTATTCCGCTTAATAAGAATCTAAAAATGTACGAATAAACGAAAAATATGTGTAATCTGAAGAACAGAACATTTACATACATAACACGAAACATAGAACTCGTTTCAATACGACATTTCACTCTCGTTTTCGTTTCGTGAAATAATCGCACATCTTCTTCCGTTTGCACTTACGACTACATTCCCTTCTAAAAATGTTCACAAAATTTTGAGATTCTATTTGGAGTAAATCGCTATTATGTTGTTAATTTTAAATAAAAATTCTTTAATTATTTACTAATAGTACATTATGCAACGAGCCTATAATGGTAGTAATTAAGACGCGAGTATGTTTGTTTATAAAACGAGCGCAAGCGAGTTTCATAATTTTCATACGAGTGTCTTAATTACCATTATAGGCAAGTTTCATACGACTTTTTATGCTCGACCATATTTCTAACTTGAAATTATTTATAAGTATTCATGTTATGATTATGTAAGTGAGGAGGGGAACTGACCTTCTAAATTGTGAGATGTGCGCAGACGCGAAAGTATTGATTTTTTCCGAGGAACGAATGTCCTTGACCTTGATATAATCTAGAGAATAACATGAACATTAGTCTTGATATAACCTGGAAATTGATTTACAATTGAAAAACGAGATGACAAATTGAATTTATTTGAATATTATTTACAATTAATGCTAATTATTATAGTAACAGAACATAACCTTCTGCGACAGTATTGGATTTCCAGCCTCCGTGACTTTTCGCTAGTTGTCTTTCGATTGCATATCCGAGAATAATCTATACTTGCGCTTTTATAATGGTACAATGGTGATTTCTCATTGGCTGAACAACTGAACTATAATGAATAGGTGTACTTTAATGAGGTGCATTAAAGGGCTACTACCAGGTGTATAATTACTACATTTCGGCATGGTCGAGCATAAAAGTATTTTACTTCATGCTCGTCATCCTGCGTTCCCGCATCTTTTCGTTGTATTTTTCATTAGGCCTATAGAACCTAAAAATTGTTAATAATATTATGTTTTTCTTGAACTCCTCTTAAGCCTTGAAAGTCTTGAAGTCGGATGGAAAGGAGGTTAAAAACGACAAAATTCCTGTGCACTGGAAAGTAATCATTTCCCGTCCGCTATAATATATTCTACACAGAATTCCACTACCTTTTCGTCCACAAGAAAAACAATACGCATAAGTATTATCTTTTAATACTTCTCATGCCATTATAAAAAAAAAACAATTTCAAGAATTACACTTATGATATTTTGATATTCGTCTACTTATGGAAGAAAATTACTTTTTTGTCAATTAGAATATGAGATGTGTTGGTTACGTATATACATCTGTACCATTATACTACAGTCTAGTATATACAGTCACGAAGCTCAATACGTAGTAAATATGCATCCATAGATAGTTACTAACCACTAGGATCGCTACTATCGTCTCATTACAGACAATGCGAAATAGTACCTGCACAGTCTATTGTTCCTAGTACCCTCATAAACTGAAGCTTCGTGACTGTACATACTAGACTGTGATTATACTTTGAACGACGGAAGCAACTATATTATTACTGTATTTTAATCTCTTATAATTACAAAGGCTATTCAGATAAGATGTTGATAAAGGAGCATTGCTGTAAAATCTGACCTACTCTTGTTTTTGTACCATAAATCCAGAGGCTATGCGACGATTCTTGAGCCAGAATAGGCCTAAGGTATTTGAGGCGGCATACACAACTAACCAGATGTTGGCGCCAATTCAAGGGATTTCCATAGTTATACTGCTCTGCAAAGCGTTTGTCTTGTGGGTTTTATGGAGTTTATCTGCCCGGGGAAAATGGGATACTGTAAATTTATATGCTGCATATACACTACACGAAATACCCGGAATATTTATTAAAGACCTTAACGCCTCTTATATAGGTAACTTATTGTTATTTTCTGGGATTTAGCCAGAGAACTTCAGCCTCAATGACAGACATGGTAACCATTATACAATTGAGAACGACTTTACAGTGTTACACCCGACTACCTCATGGCTATTTGCCGACTCTGTGGCTCAAATACTTGCATGTTGGTCTTCCATCCAGGCGACTGCATTCGATCCCCAGCCAGTCGTGGTGGAATTTGTGGTGAACAAATAGACGTTGCGGAGGGTTTTGTTGAAACTCCCGTTTCCCTCTATCATTCCACCAACATTCTCCACCCCCCTCTCTCTTTTCGTTTACCATCTGAAATACCTAGGCAGTAAAAATGGCTAGGCTGAAATTCTGGAGGCAATACGGGTTTCCTTTGATAATATACGTAGGATTTGAACTCTGGGTCCCTGGGGCTTATCAGGTATTCGTGTGCGGATGGGACCTTACTCTATCAGGAGCTCAGGCAGGATGACCCACCTATCAGGGTCGGATTCACGAATGTCACCCAGGCTATCTGTCAGACTTGGACAACGCATAATACAGATTAAGAAAAACATGCAAATCAAGCTTTCAGGTATAACTCCCTGTAAAGTTGATTTGAATAATTTCGAGAGAAAAATCGTTCCGGGGCCAGGTATCGAACCCGGGACCTTTGGTTAAACATACCAACTCTCTACTAACTGAGCTACCCGGGAACTCTAACAGATACCGATACAATTTTTCCCTTTATATCCAAATTGGGCTGACAACCGTCAAGCAACCAACATTGAGTGCACAATAACTCTGTGTGACTTAAATTGTGGTTTTCTGTTAACGAACAGTGACGTATATTATGCAAAATCAAGCTTTCAGGTATAACTCCCTGTAAAGTTTATTTGAATAATTTCGAGGGAAAAAAATCGTTCCGGGGCCGGGTATCGAACCCGGGACCTTTGGTTAAACGTACCAACGCTCTACCAACTGAGCTACCCGGGAACTCTATGTCTATGTGTAAGGACCCGTTCCAGGTCTATCCCTCGAAAATCAAGGAGCCAAGCCAAACCCATGAGTACTTGCTCTATAGGATATTTGTTACATGAATCCCATACAGGGTTTTCCAGGTTAGGTGACACGGTGCAATAGACACTTGCTGTTACGATACTTTATCGATTATGAAAATGACGAAGTGAAGGAGAATATCCTGCATCCAAAGTTGTATTTGAAGGGTTCAGAGCCATAGTGGGCCAAGCGCCATTTATTAAAAACGGAGAAAGCAAGGGCTAAATTTAAGTGAATACTATAATTTAATGAAGATTGACATATTATTTAGTTTTAATATGCATACTTTATTTACTTGCTATATATTTCCATTGAATTAATGTAATAACTTCATTTTAACTCTTGTTTTATACTGTTTTAATAAACGGCGCTTGGCCCACTATGGTTCTGAACCCTTCATTTGTTCATCAGAAATTTCAATATGACTAGCTGAGATTTGAACTCTGATACAGCGAAAATCGACTCTAGCTACTGTGATAAGGGTGATGTACCAAAAAATTCCAGACTTCGGTTCCATCTCCAGGCATTTCCATTCTTACCTGCTCCTTAAAACATTCCCGTGGAGATGATCTAATCAGAAATAAGGTACAGTATAGTAGGTTTCTGTTGTCACTGCACTGAAGACAACGATGGGTATGAATTACGGAGAAAATGTTAGTGGAAAAAGTACTTCTTGAAACTCTACCTTAATACAGTTTTCCTCCACCACAAACTCTCATTGAATTTACAGAAATTTGATGGAAAGACGAAGTCGGCTAATGGTGTTCCCAAGATATGTATCGGAGTCAAACCCGCCACACTGTGGACATTCCATCAGAAATCTCACAGGATCTGCATTAGATCTCTTAGACAGTCTTGAGTGTCGAGAAATCAAGTATTATCATCAGGAATCTAGTAAGAAGCTAGGAAATGAAGACGTGCGTGGATCTCGAGTGAACTTTGGGTGCTCGACTTCCGGGCCACGAAGAGGTGAATGAACTCGTGGCAGGTGGCGGTGCTGCCGGTTTCTTCATGAAACAACGATCTGCAATTCCGTTACTTTAGCGTGCGTATTTTGTTCTTCCTGGGGTGTAATCACGGCTTGGGACATGCCTTCACAGCTCACACGTTTTCATTTCTCATTGTGGTTTGGTTAACAACACGGACTCTAAATGAAGCATGTTTATCATGTACTTCATTTATCAAAATGAAACCATCAGTTCCCTGAAAATAGGCTGTGTATCCAAAAAGAAAGTCTTAAAGGGAATGTGAAAGGCCTATCCCTCCAATGTTAAGGCGATGCGCTGCTGAAAGTAGTCGAATGTTGACAGATTTTATATTTTTTTTTATTTTTTTTTCGCGCTAAAAATGTAGGTACGGTTTCATGAGCATTTTATTTCAATATCTTAATTATAAGTATACTTTTATATAATCGGTAGAAGTTGTGTTAATGCACGAGTTATGTGTAACCAAAACTTTAAATTCAATTTTTTGTATTATATACTTAATTTTAATTCAGGAATCCGCCCCTGAGCACGAGTTCTACTCTTTCAGGGACGAGCTGAATTTTTTCTGTTTGTATTATACATTATGTTATAATTATAAGCAAAATAAAAATAAATAAATAAATAAACAAACGAACAAACAAATAAACAAACAAACAAACAAACAAATAAACAAATAAATAAACAAATAAAGAAATAAATAAATAAACAAACACATAAATAAATAATTAAATAAATAAACAAACAAACAAATAAACAAACAAATAAAGAAACAAATAAATAAATAAACAAACAAACAAATAAACAAATAAATAAATAAATAATTAAATAAATAAATAAACAAATAAAGAAACAAATAAATACATAAATAAATAAAAATAAATAAATAAATAAATAAATAATCTCTAAGAGAAATTCTCTACGTTTTCAACCACAAGTATTCATTTTATTTCTCAATGGTTAAAGCTAGAGTGATGAAACTTGGCATACTTATTCATTAATACCTCTGTTGTGAAACGGAGCATTTGTTTGGTTGTATTTAGCATAGATTTATTACTAGAGAATTATACGTAAAGCAGTATTATTTTCTTATTAATGTTTGAACAATAAGGGCCGATTGTATAAACCATTTAATCTTAGATCAGAGGTTAAATTGATCCTTGTTTCAGCTGAACTTGGAATTTTGTGTTGTATAAAGTCTAATCTGAGATTAATTTGTCTCAAACTAAAGTCAACTTTGACTGAAGAAATTTCTCCGATTAAGTTAGATGATCCAAGTTCAGTTATTTCTTTTCTGTTTGAAATATACGAGTGACAGATTGTGCAAATAAAATATCCATTATTATTAATATTAATAGATATGTTAGGTACATTTATTTATATTTCTTTCAATTTCTTGCCTTAATACACAAACATTCTTATATTTTATAAGGCTCTATCGTGTTCAGCAGTATCAAATAACATAACCTATAATTATATTAAGTTTATAACAACCATTAATTATTAATGGATATGATATGTACATTCATAAATGTTCAATTAACTGTATTACTAAACGAAAATTGTCGTTTTATAAAGCTTTATTATGTTTAGCAGTATCAAACACCATAACATGACAGCAACTTGAGTCAACCTTCTTCTTATTGTCCGCCATTATTTACATTGTACAAAAAAACCAGTGTCTCCAACAGAGTGTAATACGGAAAGTCGCCAAAAAGTAGTTGTAAAGTCGCTAGATTTCTCATTATCAACAAAGAAAGATTAAATTTTGTCACTATGGGGCGCTAAAAAGGTCACTAAGTTCCTATTTAAGCAATATAAAAGTTAAAAGAAATTGTTGTTGAAAAAGAGTTAAAGTCGCTAGATTGGCAACACTGAACAAACCTGTATAACATGGTTCGCGCATCACGTATTTCACCTGTTTATGCGATGTTGCCAAATCCTTTTCACGTGAACTTAGATTGCATTTGAACCAGGGAAATTTGATCGCAGAAAAGTTTTATACAATAGAAGAAGTGTCTGAACTCGGTTCACTTTTCGATCTTCGATCAAAGTTGATCTTTAGTCAGGGAGTTTTATACAATCGGGCCTAAAAGAATTATTTATTTTACAAATGAACAAATTAGGGTAGAGCATTAAATACTAATGCTCCGTTGCACAATATGCAGCGTTACCTTTAAGAAAAAATTAGATTTAGAAATAACATTTTTTATATATAGGATTTTTACTACGAAAATTAAAAAAGAAAAAACTGTAACTACAATGGTATTTTTAATACAATGTTTTATCAATTGCTATGGTTATCTAGCGTCTGACTGAAATGAATGTAATAATTCTAGCGAAATAAGTCCAGGATTCAGCGTCGAACGTTACTTAGAATTTGCTCTTAATGTGTTGATGGGAAACTCCGGAATAAGTCTAAACCAGGTAATTGTCCCAATCAGGATTTGAACCCGAGACCGTTCGTTTGATGGCCAAATATACTAACCATTACTTCACAGCGGAGGACACAATGGTATCAAAGATAATGAAACTATAACCACAGTGTAGTATAAACAGTCACGAAGCTCAATACATAGGAAATATGCACTCATAGATAGCTGCTAACCACTAGGATCGCTACTATCGCTACAGACAATGCGAAATAGTACCGGCACAGTCTATTGTTCCTAGTACCCTCAAAATTCAAGCTTCGTGATTGTACTGTATATACTAGACTTGCTATAACCATGAAAACAAAAAACATTAACAATGTTGTAACTATGGAAACGAAGGCTTTAAGAAATTGTTTAACTATATAATGACAATGAGATTATTGAATAATTATAAAAACAAAGAAAACTTTATTTTTAACCATAGAATAAAGTACTACATTAAACCTGATGTTATTTTGTTAATAAAGAAGATAAAATTATTGAACTGTGAAAACAAATTGAATATAATTTCTGCACACAAGGCAATGTAAACGTAAACGCACACACTGAACCGAGATCAAGTAGATGGCATCATGCGGACATGAATGCCAGCCCTGTGACCCTCTCACCTGTCCTTGATGAACAGACGTGGGCAAGCCGAGACCGGAGTAGACCGGTAAAAGCAAAACACTGAAGCGCGTAGTTGCTGCCTCCCACATCTGCGCCACACTTCACATGTGCCATTTTTAAGCGCGACAACGCGTCATTTATAATCTGTTTCTTAACGACAACGAAAAAGCCTTCATTATGAATAAAGAAATTATCAATTATTATGCATTTCAGTTCATGTTAGAAAAGTGAAAATTATTTTGAGATATTGACGTTGGATAGGGTTTTCTGTGTATTAATTAATTTGCAACTGTGTATCAGCTTGAGAAAAAGAAATATCTCATACAGTCGATTTTTTAGTACTCAAAGCTGTTAAAATGAAATAACTGTTAGGTTTTTGAAATTTTTAGAAGTTAAAAATTGTTAAGGCCCATTCACAATGAAAATTAAACATAACCGTAACATAAACACAGAAGTTTGCGGCCAGGCTACCAAATGGGATCATTCACAATGATTCACATAAACACTGACATAAACATAACCGTAAGACGTTAACATGGAAGTTTGCAAACTCCAAACTTTCATGCTTATGCTTACGTGATTTGCAAACAGAACACAATCGTGGAGCGCTGAAGTATACGACAGAATATGAGGAAATGGTGTCGTTGTTATGTTTCCATGGTTACCAAGTATGTTTGCGGTTATGTTTATGTCCCCATCGAGAATGATGGTATGACTTCTTGATTTTACCGTGACGTTTACATTCTTAAATTAACGCTTACGTTATGTTTAATTTTCATTGTGAATAAGCCTTTATTCTGCATATGAGTGAGCCAAAAGTCACCACCTATTGTTTTTCAAATTGTTTTCCTTCTGCATTGATACATCACTGGAGACGATCTAGGACCTTAAGTCTAACATATTTTTTCAAACAGTAAGTGACCCAAATTAATTTCTTCAAAAGCTTTTTCAATGACTGCTTTCAAGTTATCAACACTGTTGCCGACATGAGTAGTGACTTTCGGCCCAGCTTGTACATCTTGTGAACAAGAAGCGTATAATTCACTTGGATAATTGTTACTTCAGGAAAGCGCGAGACAAAATACAGAATAATTTCTTGAAATGTTATCGATTACAACTCATTTTATGCAAATGTTTGCCACAATAATATCTCCTAGTGTGAAATGACTATTTTCAGATAGATGTAATTAGTATTTGTTATTAAAATACTGTATGATATAATAGTCAGTCGACCTGGTTGGCGAGTTGGTATAGCGCTGGCCTCCTATGCCCAAGGTTGCGGGTTCGATTCCGGGCCAGGTCGATGGCATTTAAGTGTGCTTAAATGCGACAGGCTAATGTCAGTAGATTTACTGGCATGTGAAAGAACTCCTGCGGGACAAAATTCCGGCACACCGGCGACGCTGATATAACCTCTGCAGTTGCGAGCGTCGTTAAATAAACCATAATATTTTTGTTTATATAATAGTCAAAACTAATATCAGTTAATTATTATGATCACTGGATTGTTTACCACAACGTTCGAGGTAAAATATATTTATTTCAAGGTTTTGAAAATTAAGGAGACCACAAATGAGATTGAATTAAATTGAAAGAGGAGAAATGGGAGGAGAAATTTAAAAGGTACGCAAAACGCGTCCTCGCAAAGGGCTCGGGGTTGAAAGAAACGGAATATGTGAGCTCCAAGCCTATTGCCACTTGTCTCACTCCGGATGACGCTGCACCACTGAAGGAGCTCTAGAAAATTTTGAAGGGGAATAGCCGAAAATGGACGTAACCTCTTAGGTACCACATACGCGAGGAGAGGAGAATGTGATCAAACTGATCATAGGACAGGACGAAGAAGAAATGGCGGAAGATGTAAGTCTGCACATTGAAAGGAACTTTGTCATTTCGCAGTGCTGGTGGAGTCGAGAAGACTCGTTCGTTTGCTGTTCGATGACTAAGGCAAGTGAAGACCGTCGGAAGAGACGCCGATGTTGACAACCAGAAGGTAATTTCATGCTTCTTTAAGTTCTTAACCGAAAGAATATTTATTTAAATACGCAAAACTAAAAGCGTATTGTTTAGCTCGCAATTAAGGCTTTCAAATCTATCTCACTTCAGTTCAAGCAGCTAATCTCCTCATACCCATCCTCTTTCACAATAGCCCTGCCAAGACTCTGGAATTCGTTACCTGCTAGCATCAGGGACTGTCGAAATAAAATTGAATTCAAACGCAAACTTACTAGGCAGTTGGTCAGTAATTGAGACTCGTTCAGACATGGTTTCTTGTAAATAGTTCTCTTAACCTATCACAAAATATTTCAATATCCGGTAATTTCATCACTATAGATTGTTGTTATTGTAGGTTTAATTTGTAATTCAGTAAATACAAAAATATTCTTTGTTCTTAACTTCTATGATAAAATGTCTAGCTTTCATTAATCAGGTAATCTTGTCGTACTTTGATTTTTATTGTAATTGTAATTGTAAATTTAATATTAATTGTAATTTTATTGTTCATATTATAGTTGTAATCCCCTGGTAGAGGGCAGAGAAAACCTGACGGCCTTATCTCTACCAGGTTAAATAAATAAATACTAAATATTAAAAATACTAAATATTAATCTATTATTATGTTCGTAAATTTTGTCAAATACTTTAATCAGTTTTTCACCAAGGGGTGGCAACAGTGATTTTTCAAAGGGAAATTGAGAAAATAACGATAGGATAAAATGGAGTGCTCATTAAAATGCTATACTAACTCTTTTTTTAATTCAGCAAAAATTCCAGGTGGACTTTAATGAATTTTAACCCTGATTATAGATTGAGGAAAACATTACACTGGCCAATCGACCAATATTGTAAAAAATTAATTAGTTTCTCTTCGGTAGTACAACAGTGAAAATACAGTAACCTTCACAACCCATAAAATTTTTCTATTTATGGGCAAAAATGTTTGTAGTTAGCAACAATGACAGCCTGAACGAAGTTGGTACACACTCCTGTATTGAACAACAGGGTTATATACAAGGCTTATATAACACATACAGTAAACAAAAAGTGTTACGGAGTGCACAGTACATCTACAAACACATGGCTAAAACTGAAACCTGCAGCCATTTTGCATAGTGCTTATGCATGTTTCAACTTGATCTGTTTCCTCAGGAATAAACATGGAGTGGCAATATGTACGGGGATGCCGATGTTATCGGATTGGAACATGCATATTGATGGCTTTGAAACTTTCATACATGGCGGTAAACAATGTCTACCTCCATCCATTTGCTGCACTTCATTCAATAAGTGAACAAATTGAAAGCACTCAAACCGTTGTAGCCATGGAAACAAAGGCAAAGTCGAAATTCATTGTGTTGCCTTATAAATCGCATGAAAAGCAACTAGATACGAACTGAAAAGCCCCTAGGTTCGATTCTATGCAGAAATTAACTTTTACTTTATTTGAGCTTCGTGCCCAGAATCGTTCAAATCTCCTTATTTACTGTGAGATGCTTCTAGGTAAAGTCATAAATTCAGGGTGAATCGGGATCTGAACCCAGGTCCCCTGGCTATTAAGCTCAGCACGCTAGCAGTGACCCATCGTGGTGATACACTATTATTATTATTATTATTATTATTATTATTATTATTATTATTATTATTATTCATAGATTTCTGCCTAAGGGCAGGTACTTCACTACAATATGCCTTTCTCTTCGCATACGATTCATATAACAATGTTGTCATCATCTGGTATCTTCTTCTGCCTCGAACTTCTTTCCCATTCACCATTCCTTCCAGTACATCCTCCAATAGGCAGTTTCTTCTTAGCCAGTGATCCAGTCTATTTCTTTTTCTCTTCCTGATCAGTTTCAGCATTATTCTTTCTTCACCCACTCTTTCTAGCAAACAATTTCTTATTCTGTCTGTCCATTTCACACACTCAATCCTCTCCATACCCACATTTCAAATTATTCCTGTAGTTTCTCTTCATATGGTGTAGGCCTAATGTCCATGTTTCTGCTTCATACAACACTATTTATTATATTTACATTTTTAAAACTGTTTTGTTATTCAAAGCAGGTCCGATGTACTCGTAATTTAGTAAATTTCATATTTGTTTGAAGTTTCCCACCCAAACATGTTGAAAACTAGTGCGAATATAATATCTATAAGGAGACGGGCATATAATTGTAAAATCTACCCAACAAGATATCTGAAAAAATTATATACAGAGTGTTAAAAAAAGTATGAAATATTACTCATAACTTCTTAAATTTTAATTTTACAAAAAGAATCTTAGGCTATATAAAAGCTGTTGGAGATAAACCATACAATATGATACCAATGTTCGAAAAAAAAAGTTATTCAGGCATACAAAGTGTGACATAAACTTTATTTTTTAAATGGTACCCTACATTAAAATTTACATATTCCGAATCTCCATTAAGTTTTGCGTATGAATGTGTAGAAATTTTACCCATTTACCCGTTTCATGTCTTTCAACTATTTATTAGACTTGTTTCGTGGATTTCAAACTTGAACACAGGAAATACGGAAAGCTTATTTTTACGTTAAACAAATCAATTCTATTATTTAAAAAAAAAAACTTCATTTGTCCTACTGCTAGCTATTTTTTTCAGGCAATTAGAAATAATTCTCTGCCACTTTCATTTTAAAGAGGTAACCGGTAAACTTACATATTATAAGAAATCAAATTTTCCGAGACGTCTATTAAATCAATCGTGTGTGTTATGTTTACATTTCTCGTTTTCTAAACCGGCGTCGTATCGAACACGCCAGCTGTTCGGGGTAGGTAGCCTACTTGGCCTATAACAACGTATATCTGCCTCTCAGCAGGCAATAATAGCCTTTACATCGTTGCCACACTGCACCACGTTTTGAAATTCCTTTGGAGAACGAAAACTTACATTTGTTCGGATCAAATTTCTGCACACTTAGAGGACAAAAGTAAAATTATTTCAATCATTTATTATCATAATGTACTGCTCTATTAAACTGACCAAGCATATTGGGAATTAATTCAATTGCTTTCACAAAATACGCTATGAAATGATTCATATAAAATAATTTTTTTTCTCGAAAAGTAAGCAAAAACGAACAAAATTGTATTAAACTTTTTTGTTTGAAATATATAAAAAAATAACGCCTTGAAATTAATGACATTACTTACGGTTATCCTGTACATGTATATATAGGGTGTTTCCGGGCTGGTGTTACAAATTTTCAGGAATGATGGGGAAGGGCACATGTATCAATTTGAGACAAGGAACCCTGGTCTAGAAATGACTGAGTCGAAAGTTACAAGCAAAAATAGTTGTGTGGAAATGAAATAATTTTATTCCTCTGTACACCTTATTTATGTGTATTTATCTGTACATCTTACACATACTGTATTCATCTGACGTTGTTTACGTTGCCTACTTACAGTATTCCATTCAGTGCGCTACCTGAGGAATGGGGACAGGAAACTACACTAAAACAATGCAGATAGCGTAATGTGAAACGGACATAGTCGGTCCTGATATTCACGTTTGTAGACAGCGGTGTATTTGTGCAAGTTGCAGTGTCCAGTCGATCAGTTCTAGTGAAATGGAGGAGTACACGAGAGCGGAATATGCAGACTTGATTTTCGAATACGGATGAGGCAATGGGAACAGTAGACAAGCTCACGGATTGTATCCGTGCAAGTACCCACGTAGGAGACATCCGGCCCATACCATCTTTCCACGACTGTTCCAAAGGTTAAGGGAAGGAGAGCACGTGGTGCGAAATTACAATTTCATTTCCACACATCTATTTTTGCTCATATTTTTCGACTCAGTCATTTCCGGACCAGGTTTCCTTATCTCAAGTTGATACATTTGCCCTTCCCCATCATCACTGAAAGTTTGTAACACCAGCCTGGAAACACCCTGTATATAGGATAATGTTTGCATTGATATTTTTCTACTCGTATAACTATTGTTTTACTTATTTTCCGACGCCAAGGAAGCTTAGTGAGTGGTATTTATTGCCCGCAAAGCTGTTTATGAAGTCGGACCATTAATTATATTACCTATTATTGTTTTTGTTTGTTGTTAATGAATAGGCTTAGGAAATGTGATTAGTAAAATTCCCCTCAAAAGCATTTATGCAGGCAGACAGACAGATATCCATTCTGTCACATTTTCCATTCTTTTCGATACAACGAAAAGGTTTAATTCATTGTCGTGATTCGTAAAATCTCATGCAAATCCATTCGTGGATCCAGGGGGTGGTGACAAACAAGACAGTAATGGACAGGCGTTGAGTTTGATCTGGCAGGAACATGATCAAGGCAGCGAGCGGACTAATCACCGCCCTATTGTCACCCGACCTGAGTGATGATGTTCCATTACCGGCGGAGCCATTAGTCGAGTCTCCAATGTCACAGCCGTAACATCACACTATCGCATCGTACCTCTATGCGGACATACATACATACGCATCTAATGACTGAACGTTACTGTTTCTTTACTTTCTTTTTCATTCAGTTCACTAGTGTACCTACATTGATTATTTATTGTGACACCGCCATCATTATCATCATCATCATCATCATCATCATCATCATCATCATCATCATCATCATCATCATAAGATTGATCCCTTTGATTCCTTGCATGCACAACACTTTGTGAAGAATGAAACAACGAAAGTGTACGTTCAACGCGTTTCGAGGTACAATTCAACAACTTAACTTAAGTTTGTAACCGATAATAATATTCATTTTATTAGATAATCGATACAAGTCTGCTGATGCACCCATTGTATCCTAGAAGGCTATGTGTTGCCAGGAGTCCATGATCCGACGAGTGTATGCGTGTGTGGAAGAGAGAGGAGAACATTTTGAACATTTGTATGAGTTTGTAAATTGATTAACGTTGCAACATTTCTACCAAGCTGGCAATATCTAACAGAAGTCTCATTATGTTCTTTCATTAATAACTAAAAAACTAAGGATTTTCGGACATATATTTATATGAACTTTTTTTTATTGTTTTGGTGTGAGGAACATGTCCCAAAGATTTGTCAAAGTATTTCTGAAACACCCTGTAGAATATGATGACGGAACACGCATGTAATATTACTTAATATTAAATTGAATTTAAGCGTTACTTAAGAAAAACGCTGTGTAGGTTATCTTTTATGATACCGGTACATATAGGCCTCTTTCTTTACTCATGAAGTCAATTATTATAAATTTAATATTATATTAATGTATTCATGTATTATTTTTTACAGTTCATATAATAG